>NC_083767.1:41403577-41703577 GCF_963514075.1 Conger conger
ACGGCCCATTCAAAGCTGAACTACAGCTGCATATTTGGAGCACATTAATCAGACGTGAGTGAGCATCGGAAAAGTGCGGCACTGCCATCCTGTTGCTGAACTCTTCATTTCTGGAATAATCCCATTAAAAAGACTTCATTATTCATTCATTTCTTAGAGTCAGGGTTGGCATTCGCGAGTCACGCTGTTCGGTCCATCTGGATTTACGCACACACATGCATGCATTTTTTGTATCAGAAGTTGTGTGATCTGTCTCGTTTGACAATTTCACATTCTATTATTTGCTCCATCGACACCAGGGAGGTTTACATTGGTAATTTTAAACAAAGTGAGCAATTATCCATTTATAGATCTGCTCGTTTATTGAATCTGCTGAAGCTACCTGGGATTTGAATTTGCAGTCCAGGTTTTTTAAGCTGCAACGCTGCAGATGTCAAAATGAGAAGGAAGGCCAAAGTTTGATCGCGAATCGCAGAGCAAATGTCAGCTGGAGTTGAACAAACACAGAACCCTGACCTCTGGTGACCCCAGTTAAGTAACCGTGGCAACAAGGCATGTCACACATTCTCATTCTACGCGCTCCTCCTTTCTCGTCGAAGCGTTCGTCGGATGCTTCTGCTTGTCTTGCTTGCGTGCACATTTGGAGCAAGATCCATCAGACATGCCAGAATATCGTATAAAAGCTGTGATGCGAAGCAATGCATTTTTAAAGCGGTATTTCTTGCACTGGAAACAACCTCACTGTTTCTATACACCTCACACCAGTCTCCGTGCTTGCGGCATAACCTACAGCTGAAAAAGGGAAGCCGGAGATGAAGAAAACCCACCGTAATAAGATGGAGCCACACTTTCTGGAATGTTCTACACCCGTTTGTGAAAATCACAGGGAAGGTGCCATTCTGTCAGATGCCAGCTACCCTACAGAGACTGGAATACTGTTTCATAAAGTCAGGACTGCTAATTACAATTTGCGCTCTTGGGAATCAGACGTGTTGCTTCATTAATATGGTGATTGTAGTGTTGAAATACCTGCAATCCAAACAGCCAGAGTGCATCAATAGAGCGTGTACAGTAAATGATAGACTCTGCAGTCCTGCTCACCGTGCGCACTGTGGCAGTGCGTGTTGATGGCTATCACTTCGTGTCCCCTGTCCCTGATACAGCGGCTGTGTCTTCTCATTAAACGTGGGGTTGACCTTGGTGTCCCCCCAAAGGAGTTGTGCGCACTACAATTCCATACGATTTCAACCCAGAATTTTTTATTAAAAACACATCAATATTACGAGTCTTCTATTTATTGGGCTCTATTTTCAAAAGGTCCCTCGGTAGATGAAACCGAGCGGATGTGTTTTTGAACGTATCGTGGAGGCGTCTATACTGTCGACGAATGGAACTACTACAAAAGTGAAATTTAAAAATCTACAATGTAAAATTCTTTAATTTCCATAATGACAAATTGATATCATGAAATATTCATCCCAATACTGTTGTTATTGCGAGGAAGCGGTATATCCATAAATAATGATTGGAAAACAGAGCTCAATAAAATGTAATCTAGGCAAGTTATTGTCGCACATTAGTGTGTTGAAGACCAGAAAGAAGTGAGAATATGAGGAAAGGTGTCCGATGAGCCCAAACACACGGGGGTGACCGGAGCAGGGCGAGGATAGCCGGATAAATGGGCGCCCTGAGCAGAACGGACAGCCCAGGACAAACAGACATCCCATTACGGCCAGGACAACGCCACAGGCTACATCAGAGCGCAGGCATCAACACAACCCGGCACACAGCGTCACAGAAACGCAGTGCATGCCGTTTAATGGAGGAGCTACTGACGCACTGGCCCTGTACGCCTTCCTGTTTGTGAACCACCAGTGTTGTTGTTGTTGTTGTTGATAATAACAATAACAATTTCAAGCATACATGAAATTCAAATAAATGAACAGGTTTTTCCTTTAATTGTTTAGCAGGAATACTTTAAAGTTATGTGAGGGTGTGTGTGTATGGAACTAACATCCATGTGCTGCACAAAGAGAGAACTAGGGTACGCTGCTGCTCATTTCACCAAAATTTGGAAAGCACCCTGATTGGTTGGCGTGTGGCAGTACTGATTATCAAATCAGGAAGATCAGGAAGCTTGAGAACCAGTTCCCAACCACATAAAATACAGGGAAGCAGGAAGGACTTGCAAATGCCAATGAAAATAACAAATGAGGCAATAATACTAATGAACAAAGGGAGCAAGCAAAGAATTCTCAAACGTCGCATCGAGGTTACTAGCTCTTATGGAAGGAAGGGTCTGAAAAAAAATCAACCGGTCACTGCCTCTTAATCCCAAAAGACAGGGTGTCGTCACACCCTGATTGGCCAAGAGGGGAACACGCCAGGCTGCTCTCAATGACCAATTAAAAACCAACTCTCACACCCTGATCTGCAGGTGAATCAAATCGCCCTCCAATCAGACCAGTGGAAGTTTGCTCTGCTGCACACCGAAATTGGGTATTTGGATTCAAATACTTTTCTATGCCTTTCTGAGCTTGTCTGTTGTATTGGAACCTGTGAAATACTCTCAAAAATACTTCTTGTCGTCTTGGTTGGCTGAATTGCTCCAGGCAAGATCAATCGAGAACAGAAAAGTAATCCAAAACAATTACATATTTGGTCTGATGGATAGAGGTCGCTGCTGTGTGACCCAGGCCAATCACAGGGCCCTGCGGGGCACTCAGACACTTTGACGTGTGTTTACGGTTAAGTTCATGCACGGCACAGGTATGCCGAAGATAAGCCGCCCTTGATAAGAGGTTCCTGCCATAAAACGCGTTACACAAAAATGTTTTCTTTGAAGAGCACACGATGCCCACACAAGGCATTACGGCTCAAGTTATACCTTCTATTTCTCAGGCGCCCTTATCCGATGCAACTTTCAGTGTTTACATTTTATACATCTATACATCTATACAGCTGCAGCCCCATTTGCTGAAGCAGTTCCTTTTTGTGTCTCTGAACCCAGTGTCTGAACCACTAAGCCCTGGGGTGCACTACGGTTCCATATGCTGCGCTTTTAGGATTAGTGATGAGCTTGAGCTAGATTTGATTTGAGTTGGTAGGTGGAATTGAGGTGGAAATTGATGTGCCCAGACTATAGCATGCAAGGGGAGTGTAACCAGAGTGGTCTGGGTATGGATTGACCCCTCTGAAAGGGGCCTGAGACAGCAATCCAAAAGCAGCTTGTGTGGAAAATGACTCCCAGGGTCCTTGCATGGGGGACTAACCGACAAACAGGGTTGACATTACGGTTGACATCGCTGTAAACAAACTGAGCTATGCTGAATGATCCCTGGATTTTCTGCCAAAATTGTGAGTGACTGTGTGGGTGTGTGACTGTGTGTGGGTGTGACTGTGGGTGTGTGACTGTGTGGGTGTGACTGTGGGTGTGTGACTGTGTTGGTGCGACTGTGTGGGTGTGTGATTGTGTGGGTGTGACTGTGGGTGTGTGATTGTGTGGGTGTGTGACTGTGAGTATGTGACTGTGTAGGTGAGACTGTATGGGTGTGAGACTGTGTGGGTGTGTGACTGTGCGTGTGTGTGGGTGTGACTGTGTGTGTGTGTGTGTGTGTGTGTGTGTGTATGACTGTGTGGGTGTGACTGTGTGGGTGTGACTGTGTGTGTGTGTTTGTGACTGTGTGGGTGTGACTGGGTATGTGACTGTCTGGGTGTGACTGTGTGTGTGTGTGTGTGTGACTGTGTGGGTGTGACTGGGTATGTGACTGTCTGGGTGTGACTGTGTGACTGTGTGGGTGTGTGACTGTCTGGGTGTGGGTGTGTGGGTGTGTGACTGTGTGGGTGTGTGACTGCGACTCTCAACCTTCTGGAACTTTTTCTCTGAAGGTTGGGGGTTAAGGGCTGTGATGTGTATGTGGAGGAATTACCCAGAATGCACTAGCCCGAACTGTGACTCTGATCCTTAGGTCTAAATAACAGTTATTGTGATAGGTTGAAGTTGGTTGAAGTACAGTATACTGACCAATCAGGGGAATTCATAATTGCAGGACTGGAGGTTGTAAAATTGAGGATGGGTGGAGTATTATGAATAGTATAAATTTAGTCACACAATATTTTATATTGGGATTCTCTATTGTAATGTTCATCAAACCCTCGATGTACTACATTGGTAGAAATCATTGTCTTATTTATTTCCTTTTTTGAGATACATGCTGTTGCTATTGGTATTAGAGCCTCTGGATTTAAAATGAATCACGCAGTATCACAAATAATTGAAATTCTTGCATGTTATTGCAGGGTTTCATGGCTAATCTGTTTGCTCCAGGAGCCTTGCTCATCATTTCATCCTCCTGTCGACAGCAAAGTCAACAGAGGAGACATGGTGACAGTTACCACAATCTGTGACACCCCGTCTGTCTTGCTGAATATCTCAAGGCTTTCCACATCTATCCTGTTCTCACAAAAGAGTGCTTTGAGGAGACATAGTCTGGTCAGTCTCTCATTGCCAGGGACAGCAGTTTATCTAGGGCGGGGATGGGCAAGGCGGGCCGTATCTGATTCTGGATTTCAGACCAGCTCCTGCTCTTAATTATTTTATTAGCCCAGTCATTTATATTTCTGTCATTTTTAGCCACCTTCTGTGATATAAACAACAGCTGATAGATGTTGTCATGTAGAATTTTATTGTGGTCTAATTTACAAGTGAATCAGTCATGGTGCATATGGCTGATTGTGGCAGGGTAACTGGTGGCAGAAACATCCTGCACACACACCGGCTCTCCAGAGTTGCCCATCCCTGATCTAGGGCATAACTAACTTGCATTACTGTCTGAAAAGCTTGAGGTAATCTGTTTTAGCCTCTCAATTTCTTAATAAGACAAGGCCACAGCAAATTATTTCATTGTTATGATTATTTTGTCATTTATGTGCAGTAATATTATTGAATTTTTCATGTCTACTTCACTTTTGCCTGGATGAAAAAATACATAAAATGAACTTTGCTGCCCTACACTATAAAACCGTCTGGCACGCCTGCATTTCTCGGTGCTGAAAACAGGATGTGATGGTGTGGGGAACACTGTTGTCAGTCATCCTCTGTGCTTAATTAGTGGCAATGTTTACAATTAGTGTAAATTACTGGGAGGCACAATGTGATAATTGACTGAAAATAAATCTCTATCGCCCTCTTGCAAAGGGAGGAATGAATTGCAGGTGAGAACTGCCCTGGATACAGTAAGTCCCTACTCCTTACATCTTGGGCATGACAGAATGAGACATCATTTTTCACAGACTGGATGGGATCTGGTCTTGTTGGACAGGGACAGGAAGTGTTAGGGAGTTTTTGTATGCATGTCAAGCACTTCACTCGCCAATTGGATAGGCATGACTAACTCTTTCCTGTTAGATCTGAAAGCCTGCTTACTTGGCTATTTCACTTCTCTCTGTATAATTTTCTGCTTCCATTCTCTAATTTAAATGCTTGATAACAAAAGTGAGTAAAGGGATACAACTGAAAAGCGGCCTGCTAAAACTGGTGGCCTGCTAAAGCACTTGTTCTTAGTACCTCAAAGAAAGGGAATACCAGTAGACAATTTGCGACCTAAAAATAATAATTTATTTTATTTTATTTATGGTGAAAGTGATTTTTAATTGTGTTCACTTTCACTATCAGGACTGAGGAGACAGATATACTGTCAGGTAAGATGTAAGTCAACATGCAATGTTACTCTACAAGTAACTAGTTTACAAATTAATGGAATGTTAAGCCATGTAACGAGTTTACTAATTGGGGACTGAAGTGCAGTAAATCGATTCATTTCAAAGTCATTTTCTTGTCTGATGTCTGTGAGGTGTGGGGGGTGGCCTGCTGAACGTGTGAAATCAGTGGGAGATTGTGCCTGATGTGACACACCTGAGCCTGTGCACTAATGTGTACAGATGGGCCCTGTTGAACGGCTGAGTCATGGGTCTGAGCAGGTAACGCACACATTAGTGGAAATGACTGTAATGTATTGACTGCATTAGAGAGACTCGCCGCAATCATTTCTCTGCGATTTTCATTTCTATTTCTCCTTCTATTTTTGCATAACCATCCATTATGCTTTATTATTGTGGTTCCATGCAGCAGAACTAACTAATATTTCAATATTTCTTTAGTGATTCTTTTTCATTACCATTTCTTATTTATTTTTTAGAGTGCTATAAATAAATAGTGGAAAAATAAATGGTGACTTCTAGAAATGGTAAGCCGAATAAAACCGAAGGGCACAACCGCTGAGCAGACCACCAACCTTCTGGGGCCCAGTCATACCCAGCTAACCACTAGGATGGAGTCTTGACATTTGGAATGGTTGTTAAGCCCCCCTACTGTGTAGCAACCAAAATATTATGCTAGTGATCATATGGTCATTTTCTGGATAGTCTTGGGGAGCCTTGGTACTTGCAGAGAAATGAATCATTGGATTTAAGTAAAACTTTAAAACATAATATTTGGAAAGTGGTTTGCCTGCAATATTATTAAGGATATTTGACTTGGTACAAGTACCTAATCAGTTGAAGTCCCATATACTGAATCATACTGTGTTCAACCGCTGTCCATAATTTTACTAAGTGTTAATTCTGGTTCCTGCTGCAGCCAGTATTAATTAAGTCTTCATTATGGTTGTTAAAAATTATTAACATTATTAACATTAGTGAAACATATTTTAGTGTACTGGGTTCAGTGCTGGGGAGAAGACCATGAATAGTAGACTTGTCCCCCAGAGCACTTATTCTCTTGTTTTTGCACCTTTTAAGGGTTTTTCTTCTCAGAAGGGGCTCCAGAGACCCACAGTGGTGATTTTCTGCCTGGGAGTTGCAGAAAGTTTCTTGTTTCTTTGGCTTTAGTATTAATTGCTGTTAATAAAAATGGCCTTCAGCATCCCGTGTGCTGCTGAGTCTGTGAACTGTCTTTCTCTGGTAATGAGCAGCAGTTCAAGGTTGTGGCTTGGTGGGCTTTTAGAGTATGAAGCGGTGACAGTTCATCTTCTTGTTACATGGAGATGGCTGACTTTAAGTGGAATGTTTCACTGTCTCCGTTGACTTGGGAATTTCTGCTATATTATTTATTGGCTTCAGCAACAAACAATAGTGTGTCATCTGTTGCTTTCTGGAAAGAATTGAGTGGTTGTTGTGGGAATTTGTATCTCAGACACAAAGTGTTTGGTGTTGAAATTGACTTGATCGCATTTCGCTCTAGTCAGAAAATTGGACAAATAGGATGTAGTCACCTATGTGTGGTACTGTAGCTATGAATCCAGTCCAGTTTGTGCTTGTAGCCTTTGTAACAGATTGCACAATTTCAATGGAAATATTAAAGAACAAGCGACTGATGACTAGAATGATGTACATCTTAAAATATTTTAAATTAGAGCTTCAGTGCAGCAATAACCCTATTTAAATCACTCAATTTGTTTATAGGTTAGTCTAACAGTCTCCTAAAAGCTCAAAATCAAGGCTAATTGTGAAAGGTGGATCTTCACTTTGGTATAATTTAGAAAATAAACTAGGAAGGCTCACTGAACATTACTGCAGAGGAGTGAAGACATTTAATCTATCTTCTGCTGAATGCCACAGATTGCTCTTTTTAAAATGTATTAAATGCTCAGGAAAGGTCTTAAATGGAAGAGGGAATAGCATCCCAGGAGTGTGGCACAGTTAGACTGAGCCCTAAAACTCTGGTTTCTCCTCAGAGACAATACATCACAGGTGAAGGCAACAACACACCTGTGACCTGTGGCTATATATGGGGCCTTGACTTGTCTTTTGGTTTCCAAAGGAATTTCCTTTTGATTGGGGAGAGGCAGGAGAGCAGTAACTAGTAATGGGCTCACGGCCTTGTGAAACAGTGTGGACCATAGGCATATAGCCTGTGAAGTGTGTCAGAACATATTATAGCTCCCTTAAGCCTACTGTATTCTAAAACCAGGTATCCAAAACTCAAAGCATACATGTGTTCCTCTATAATATACGCTGTATCCTTCACTGCCTGACGGAGAAAGCCACCCAGCTCCTAGTCCAGGCGCTCGTCATTTCCCGTCTGGATTACTGCAACTCCTTCCTGGCCGGTCTCCCAGCTTGTGCCATCAAGCCCCTCCAGCTGGTCCAGAATGCTGCAGCCCGCCTGACCACCAGTCAGCCCAGATCGGCTCAGGTCACCCCACTCCTCATTGGCCTCCACTGGCTTCCTGTTGCCGCACGCATCCGCTTCAAGGCGCTAGTTGGCATTCCAGGCTGCTTAGGGGACTGACCCACTTTGCATACAGTCTTTAATTGCTCCCTACACCTCAGCAAGACCACTCCGGTCTGCCAGCTCTGGTCGCCTTGTGGTTCCCTCACTACGAGCACCAGGTGGTGGAATGACTTGAAAACACACCTTTTCAAACTATACCTTAGTCCTCCCCCCTTTGGATATTGCACAGAAATTGCACTTACTATGACTGTTTAGAACAACTTTTCATGCGTGTTTTACTAGTTATGGATTTGATGCTTTTAACCTGTGGAAGAACCTATGCACTTGTAAGTTGCTTTGGATTAAAAGCATCTGCCTAATGACATAAATGTGAAAATGTGTTCCCTGTTTAGAATCATCTAAACTCTGAGCTGAATTTACACTGAAAGTTTTTTGTGACGTCAGGTGACGTGGCTCTTTACAGAGAAAGGTTGAGTGTCGTCGGCTCTCACGTGAATGCATCGTAGTGTGGTGTATTGTGGGAGGAAAAACGGTTAGTTCTGTCCGAGGGGCTTTAGGACGCTTTAGGAGGAAAGTATGTGAGTTATGCCTGGAGTTTGCTGCGGGTAATTTATTGCATTTGGCATCCTTCCATAATCAGATGTTGCTACTGGGAAATGATTTTCCTCATCTGCGCGAGGCTTGCCGTGGCTTAATAAATCAACTCCCCACTGCTCGCAGGGACATTCCTTCTCAACAGCGTCAGGAAGAAGTTCTCTCGCCGAATTTCATACGGCCCTCGCATACATTTTGGCTTCTCCTTCTCTATTTAGCAGCGCTGAAATTTACCGCAAAACGTCTGGCGGGCTTAAAAGAGGAAGTGGATTCTTGGAAGCCTTCCTTCAGGACGCTCTAATTAAGAGGGGAACATATGCACAAGTGCACCTGTTTAATCTCTGTGCTGTCTGACTCCACAGTTTGAAGCTTGGACCGTGTCCAACAGCACGTACGGGAAGGCAAGGCTGCTGTCCACTTTGTAGTTTCCTCCTGCTTTATTTCTCTTTACTCTTATTTACTCCTTTTTTAAATTTCATTTTATTAAGTACAAAACTTTAATAAAAGTAAACTGCATTGTTTATAGCTGTGGGTTTGATCCCTCACCATTCACTATCTGCACTGCCATCCGTTCTCTAGCAGTAAATAAAAAGCTAAAATAATATTAATGGATGATGGAAGCTGTACAACTGGTTAAGAATAAATTAATCCAACTACGAGCTTGAAACATGCCATTCTTTTTACGCATTCTTATGCATCTCATTGGGAGTATCACATCTAACATTTGTGAAAAGAGCTAGGGATCAGTGAAAGTGACTCAAAGCACATGAAGAAACAAAGTAACATTTAACAACAACATTTCAACGCGTAGCAGTGGGTTAACCGGAATATTTCCGTAATTAATGGTGAGTTCACCCGGGTTTTACAGCGAGGCACTCAGAAATGCACAGCTACCTGCCTGGCGTTCCGCCGTGCCGCGCCAGCGAGCCTCTGGGGAATTTCACCCTCGGAGAACCTCTGTGACGAGAAAGCAAAGAGTGACATAAGCGCAGTTTTGTGCAAATACGCTTGTTTTCCAATAACGTATCCCGACGGGTCCGGTAGGCATAAATAAGACGAAGGCTTCTGTTTCCGGCTCTTAAAGAACGTGCCTCGTCACCGAGGAGCTGTGCGCCCGCATGACAACGAAGGGGGACGGAGGAATTGGAGAGGCGAGTAAACTGTTGCATGAAATGAAAGTTGGCGCTGAGCGGGCGGGGAGGGGAGGCGTTGGGCCAGTGGAGCGAGGCTGGTGCTTTGATAGCGTCCCGCCAGAATGCAAACAGGGCTCCGCCAGCTTCCCCCCCCCCCCCCCCCCCCTCCGGTGCTTCACAGTCCTCTGGGGGCCTTTTTTTTTGGGATGGGAGGGGCGGCGTTTTTTGTGAGCGGTAACGCGGTAATGGAAAATCATAGGAAGAAAATGGCCGTTCGCAACACACTCCATCAAACTCCAGACACCGCTTTCCCATTCTGCCGTACACTGTGCGGGCGGCCTGCATATTCATCATGTCTGAGCACCGTCTGTGTAGAAGGGTGGGGAGTGCTCTCTCAGTCTCAAACCAAGTGACACGGGCAAAATTCACCTAATTTGTCTAATTTTTTGGCTTTGTTGGAGCGGTGCACTGTGGGAAGGATTCGGTTGCACCATAAGAGGAAATGGAAATGGAAAACCCTGGAATACCAATGCTCTGTTGCTGTACGTCACGTATGATCACAGGCTGGTCCAATTATTATTAACTAGCGTGGGTAGGATGAAATACGGCCGGTACTTTAAGACCAGGGCACCCCAGCAGAAGTCAGGGTGACCCTACTTCAGCAGGCAGACGGATGATTTGCTAGCGCACCATCCTTTCTGATTGGGTGGCCCACATAGAGATGAAGTGCGTAATGTCTGGGGGACGGCTTTGAGTAAACGGTCATGATTAATATTGGCTATTATACAGCACAAGACTCACAACAGGAAGTAAACCAGTAACATTTCAGTTTGACTTCAAAGGGAAGGAGTCTAAAAAGCCTCACATAAATCTTTTTTCCGTATAATTTTCGGTTTATAAATAGATTGACTCATCAAGCCAGTAAGCAGGCGTGATTCTCTGCAGGGGCTGCTGGGCACATGAGTAATGTTCTCCAGGCATTTTTAATGTGGGATGTTTTATTATTTTAGGAAATGCTGGATAGTTGTACATACAGTAGGTCTGCTTCAGGCTTTACAGTTGTACAAAGCTCTGTGGTTTTGTCTTTGTCATTGAGATAGAAATGTCTGACCAGAGCAAGTACAGTGAATTACAAGACAATCCTACAGGTTTTTTTATACTCACTGGTTAGGTAGTAGTAGTAGTAGCAATAGTGAATAGTAAAGTAGTAGTAATAGTAGTTGAATGAGTGGTAGCAAAGTAGTAGTAGTGGGTTAGTACTATTGCTACTACTATACACTACTAATCCTATTCACTACTAACACTACTACCTTTCCAGCTCCCAAGCATGCAGGACACTTTAACAGTCATGACTATGAGTATTACATTCATTTAAGTAGAAATACTGTGGCATCTGTTTACGGGTATACAGATAAACTTTGGTTTCTTATCTGACAGTTACAGGTTGTAATCCCAATATTGCAGAATGCAACTTTATGTCATTATTAAAAATAAATATGCAACGGCATGATTTGAATAATCCAAAATGTACAAGCCAGAGAATGTAATCAGCTGAAGATAAGCAGGTCTGTTAAGAGCTCATTATTTTTGTAAAGTTTCATGTAAGCCCGGTGTAAATTCTCTATTTTTAAAATCTGCGGAACATTAATCACTGTATCAGTTCTCACGGCGCTGCTTCTGCCGAATAATTAATGAAATATTGGTATGAATCTTTTAGAGCGCGTGTGATCAAAGCCGGAGCGCCTGACTCGACACTGCGCAAACGGCAGAGCGCTGAATTTCCGCCCGTCCCGCTCGGAACAAAGCGACAGCGTCAGTCGGCTGTTCGCCAGCGCACTCAGATATTCACCGTGTAACGGGAACTGCGGAGGAGGACTGGTAATGAGGAGAGAGCCGGGATGGTGGGGCAGATCACACGGTAATGGGCCACTTCACAGGGAGGTGAATCTAAAGCCAGGTGCTGTACGATCAAAATGGCGCAGTCACCCAGGGGCTGCTTTGCAAAAAGGCACAAAGGTATAAAGCACGTAATAAAATGCATTTACGGTAAAATAAAATATGCGCTTCGGGTTTATTGCAGGAGGGCATTGTGCATGGAAAAATACTGCACGGTAAGCTCTCCATAAAGACAGACCATGAATGAACAGTATTGGCTGTAACCACTAGTGCCTGACTGCATTGGACCTGACTACGTCTGACCAAGACTACATTGGTCAGAAATAATGCAAGTGCAAAGGTTTCAGTGAATATCTGCTCATCTGATTGAGCTACGTCAAAAATATCTCACCCTCACCCTGAGACCGCTTAATGAGTGAAGCTACAATCAGTGCCAGTCAGTGATCCTTTGAAGGAATTAATTCATATTTTATTTGGTGTCATGCCACTCAATCCCATATGCGATTATATGACACATCTATAATCAAACAATTGCAAACATTGATAGTTCTCAGAGAAAGGAGCAAGTAAGTCAGATGAATTCTCTCCACAGCAAAGCATAGTGGTCAGGTGACACTACAGGTCTCTTTAGTTGTCTACTGAGAGCATGGGTCATTTGCAGTTGTTTGAAATCTAATTTCCACATCACTGGTTTATGGTAATGAAGCTGGATTGTGTGGAATTTGTTGCTGTTTTTGAGCAACCTGTGGTGCTGAGAAAGAGGGCTGGTTTCCCTCCCTGGCTGCTCTCAGCTCTTCCTAATGCTGAAGTCTGGGAGCCTTCAGGACCGTGGACAGCGACACCAGCTCCCAGCTGACATGACTGTCCTGCATGAAACGCACGGACCAGGCTTGGTCAGGAAGCTTCTGCTTCAGTCCACCGTCGGTTGGGCTATGTTGTCATAATCAATCACGTACACGCATCACTATATGTTCTCATATTCAGCCAATCACATGCACATGTTCATAAATGGACAGTCCGATCTATCCTGTGCTGCTCAGTGCTATGCAACCATTGGCACTGTACCTGTGCTGATGCTCACAGAATTGAACTCACTCTCCACCACCCCAGCTTCCATCTGTTGTTTGGATCTGCTTCTAGGTACTGGGAGGTTTTTGATATTTATCCCGCTTAGCAGAGGAAACTAAACCAAAATAATTATGTTGCATATTCATTGATATGTTTAATCTAAATACAGGGACTTTGTTAACCGCTATTGCTTTGCCCTTCAACCTACACCCATCAAGCTATTTTGTATATGCCAATTCTGTACTGGTTCTGTTTTTTTAGCTTCTATTTTGAAATCTGTGGATTCTAAAGAGCCAGGATGGGGAAAATGAAAGGCTGTTGTAGATTGTTTGTTTTGTGCTTATTTGTTGAATTACCACCCTGGTGACAGTTCTATTTCATACCTGGTTGAGATCCATTTCCTAGGATTGAAAAAGATGATCCCCCCTTCTGCCTCCATTTATCATTGTATCCATGTCTGCATATCTGTGTATCTGTCCTTTGTGTTATCTATGTATTGTTGTGCTGACGTAGTTGTACCAAAGTTGTCTGTACTGTAACTGCAGTGTCCAATCATAACCTACCTAGCTACCATTTAGCTGTAGCGGTCCTGGTGTGGCTCCAGCCTTGATGTTTCCCCAAAAGTAACAGTAATAACCTATATAAATAACAAATAACAACTGATGAGGTTAAAACAAACAAAGGAAAAAAAAACACCTGAAGAAGCTTATTTGAGGAGTGGTGGAGCTGGTTCATCATCGGTTAACCCCTTAACCCCGAATTGCCCCAGGGCGGATCGTCTCCCGCTTCCTCAAATCAACTGTAGGTCACTGTCAGCTGAGTAACATGTAAATATATGTAATGTAATTAGGTTGACGTAATAGAGGCTGGTTTGTAATAGTGTCTGTTTGGCTGGTTGACTGCCTGGTTGACCTACTCCAATCCAGTCAACTGTGTCTTGTACACTGTAGACTTGTATGCAGAGTTAGCCGATAGCACATCCCAGGCTGGAGCACACAGGGCACTGTCGAGCTCAGTATGCGTTCACACTCAGTACACAGCACACAGTGGCAGGACACATAGACTGGCAATGCTTAACTGTACCCCTGGCACATAGCTACACTTTTCAAAGGACTGCATTGACATGTTTTCCAACTGCCAGCGGCCCACAGATATTCAAGTAACATGATATTCTACAAATACATAAACAACTCCTAACAAAGGGATCAGGTTTGGGAACTTGGGGGGTGCATCTTTGGGCTTGTAGTTTAGTTACCCATTTGGCATCTTCTCCCCTGTTTTGTAAGTTCTGTGATACACAGAGGGCCCGATACAGTAACACAATCATTTGCGCTCTCCTCCAACCAACCTGATCCTCCATTTTAGCCCTGGGAGGGAAGGAAGGCACCAGTGGGTGTCTGGGATAAGATATGAGGAGCTGTGATAAGTGGAGGGAGGTCTTGCATCCCGTGTTTATCGAGAATAGAGAAAAAAGCAATTTGGCGGAAGGAAAATAAAAACACCCCAAAGACATGAAGGCATCTTTGACAAAGCAGGGAAACCAATGGCAGAGCCCAATTAATCCAGTTTGTGGTTTATAATAAAACAAATGACAGGCACACAGACACGCACACACACACACATACATATACACACACACACTCACTCACACACACAGACACAACACACACTTACGCAGACACACACTCACAGCATTTCACAGAAGCATTTTTTCAAAATGCCCAAGGATGTCTGTGCATGCAAATGAGACAGCAGAATATGAATTCCACATTGAATGTAAAAGCGTTGTTTCAAGCTGAAGTTTTTCATTATATAATTGTTCTGCCTCTTTGAATGTGCCTGCAAATTCAGGAAAATGGTCATATTGGGCATACACATAAGCAGCTCTGTGCACAAGTAGTTCTAATGTGGGAATTAAATAAAATAGCTGCCACCTACTAAACAGTATTCTCAAAAACAAAATGTGTTCCATAAATCACCATAAATTAATACCTATTTCCTTACCCTGTAATTAAGCAAATTCCCCTAATTCAAATGAATTCCCTTCTGTTACCAATGAAGCATGACATAATACCATAAGCATTACGTGTGACTGCTATGGAACTTAACACATGTTATCCAATGGGGGTTTTATTGAGTTACTACCTTTGGCTCTAATACATTACATGCATTTTAAATACCATTCTTTTCAATTTTCTAATTATATTCTCCAAATCTTGCCATGTTCTGGTAACAGTGTAAGCGGTTGACTAGAGATTTCTCTTTTGAATCCTTGTTTAAAAGTGCAGTTCACCCAAAAATAAAATAAATCTATATTTCCACTTACCCAGAGTGCTATCTATCCTTTCAGATTGTGTTGCTGAGATTAAATGAGTTTTCTAGATATTCACTGCAGCTCATCCTGAGACAACAGACCTCAATCGGACCTCGACATTTGTGGTGCTCAAAGCACCAGAACTGTATATTTATACCCAACAGCAACATCCATCCATCCTTCCATTATCTTAACCCGCTTATCCTGAACAGGGTCGCAGGGGGGCTGGAGCCTATCCCAGCATACATTGGGCGAAAGGAAGGAATACACCCTGGACAGGTCGCCAGTCCATCGCAGGGTGCACACACACCATTCACTCACACACTCACACACTCACACCTATGGGCAATTTAGACTCTCCAATCAGCCTAACCTGCATGTCTTTGGACTGTGGGAGGAAACCGGAGTACCCGGAGGAAACCCACGCAGACACGGGGAGAACATGCAAACTCCGCACAGAGAGGCCCCGGCCGACCGGGATTCGAACCCAGGACCTCCTTGCTGTGAGGCGGCAGTGCTACCCACTGCACCATCCGTGCCGCCCCAACAGCAACATCCATTTCCAAATATAATGGCATGGTGTCTCGCAAACATCCACAAACTTAGTTGTGCTCAGTTTCATCCAACAACTTTGTGCATCCTCGCAAAGTCTCAACCAAAGTGTGGCAGTATTCTGGGGTGCAGTGTCAGCATACTTGCAGGGCTGGCTTGCATGGGATCGGGGTATTTGACTAATTA
Organism: Conger conger; assembly: GCF_963514075.1. NCBI lineage: Eukaryota > Metazoa > Chordata > Actinopteri > Anguilliformes > Congridae > Conger > Conger conger. Next base: position 41,419,554 of record NC_083767.1, read on the forward strand.
CACAGCTATCTAAAGTGTTGCATCAGGTACCATTTCAGTAAATTGGACTATTACTGAATATGGTGAAGATATTTCAAGTCCTCTCGAGTTTCGTGTAGGAGGCGACAAGGGGCGAGGGCGGGAGGCCAGCAGGATGCTGGGTAATGAGGGTTGAGTAATTATCGGCGTTACAGTGTCACATCCGTTTAGACAGTCCTGCCCCGGTCGGGATGACCACCGACGGTCCAGAACCATGACTGGACAACCGTCTCAGTCATGTGGGCAGTGTCACAGTCGATTAACTGCACTCCCGTCTCACACAGCCACACGAGACTCGCTCAAACCGGTTCAAACAGGTGCCCGGCCATCTCAGGAAGGGAAGACTGACTCCGCGAGGGAGATGTCCAGTGTTAATTCAGCTCTAATGGAGTATTAGTCCAATCGGGTCCATTATGTACTCTTTTTAAGTGTGCAATTAACAGAGAACATTTAACGCTGTATATCCAGACTTTATGTTTTTCTTGTAGAGATGTGTAGCTGGTTTTGCATTGGGTGTTTCTGTGCTGGGTTTTGTTTCATTGGGTTTCTAGCTATTTTCAAATCAGCCCAACAGACAATGCTTCTTTCCTTTATTGGAAATGGAAAGGTTCACAGCTCAGGACACATAAACAGTGTTCATCTGGCATTTTATTTATGAGAATATCATAGACCTTTTAGCGCACACACAACTAACAACATAACCAATGATTGATGCAAAACAAATACTATGACCAGTCATTGGTTATGTTATAGGTTTTGCAGGTGCTGAAAGGTTTTGCATATGCTGATGGTGCATGATTACACCTTTTGTGATGGTTTCTGCCTTCGATACCTCAGTTGATAGAGCAGAGGACTGTAGTTGGGCATTGATCAAATCCTTGGGTTGCTGGTTCAAATCCGGCTTGAAGGATTGTTTCTCTGGTTACAGATCCATTATCTCTTCCCAGCAACACACCAGGTACTGTGGTCTGTAAAATATATTATTATTTTAAATAATTTAGATAGATAGATACCAACCCAACAAGATCAACCACACAGGGTATTAACCCAGACATTACATTACATTAATGGCATTTGGCAGACGCTCTTATCCAGAGCGACGTACAACAAAGTGCAAAGTGCATACCCATAACCAGAGATAAGTGTGCTGAAAGACATACCTAACTTGCCCAATTACAACTCAGAGGGTTCTTTATATCAAACAGAAATACATCCAGCGTATATGCATGAATGCATTATACATATCACTGGTACAAAATGGTGGGCATAAACCAAGAGCCACACTTTCCATTGATAAAAACAGTAACTACGCCTCCCCCTTTAACAGTGTACAGGGACCCATCTAAAATCAGTGAGGTTTAATGAGAGCAACACGGAGAAATGAAATCAAGAGTGCTTACCCGTGCATAGTAAAACACGGTTTAATGTGCAGTTTGTCACATTGACAGGTACATTTATTCTTAAACAGAGCGAGAAGCAGTTATGTTGAACTACATGCAGGTTATTTGTGTTCTGTGTGCATGCGTTAATCATATCCCACCCACTCTTCAATAATTGAGCGTCACAGTAAATTGGGAGCCAGCTTCACCAGTGTGAGCTCTCATGGGTGAGTTATCTAGGGGGAGGTGTATTATTAAAAATAGACAAGCTGCTTGTATTAGCACTGTATAAATAAAACCGTATGAATCAACAGCTTTTCATATGAAGATGAGCCAGAACAGAAATCAAACCGTTTGCTGAAGAGGCAAAGACACTCAGCGAAAAGGAGATGTTGGCGAAAGCCGGGCATTAAAACATTCTCTAATGAGGTCCCCGCGGGACATGGAAAACCTCTCTGTTGTGTTCAACTGCCAGATGTGAAAAAGTTTTTCACTCTTGAAATTTCGGTCAAGGATTATATTTCTTGCACGGAATTTGATGCGCGTTGATAACTGCCGTGTTAGGCGTGCTCCTTGTCGAAAGCAGCCTCCCTGTTTTATGCATGTTTAAATGAGCTCACCGTCCGTGGATGTTTATGGCCAGTGCTGTGCCGGGGAGATTATATTCTATTTATTATCTATTTTTCCAGACACAGGGAGATGTGTTCCTAAAAACCCCCACCCGGCTCTCATTCACACTCAGTGCTTACTGCTCTGTGTCCATACCCTAAATGATAAGACAACTACCCCCTTTTGCTCGACCCTTTTGAAGGATAAGTTGTTTTTGGAATGGAATGGGTCGTTTTTTTTTTGGTAGTGATCGTGCTCAGTTAAGAATATTCTAATCGCATACATATTTGTAACCTCATATGTTGAAGGGTTGAAATGTCAGTTTTAACAATATTTGGTTCAGCAGATATTCTGCATTTGGTTTACAGCATTGCACTAATACCATGCTTTGTGCTAGCCACTTAGAATGACTGTATTGCAAAGAAGTGCACTGTTCGGTGTGGCCTAGTTTTGGCAGACCTTCGCAAGCAGTGAATGACCAGCAAGACCTGGCTTCAAAAGCTGCAGGCCCCAGTCCGTAGGGAGCTGAAATGTTCTGGATCTTTCCGCTCCGCCCCTCCCAGGGGTATTACGGGTCACGCCCCCCCAGTCTCCCTGTTGGCCTCAGAGTTTTTAATCTGACTTCACCGTGCTTTAGAGCAATGTCTGTGAAGAATTTGACATTTACTGCTGACAGCTTGGTCTGAAACTGTTCTGTGAGTCTGTGTATGTGTAGGACTGTGCTGATTTCACTATTATTTACTGAATACAGGCACTCTGGACAGCTGCCATGTAACATATTGTTAATTTGCACTGTTTTGCACATTTTACTCCAGTAATACAGGTGAAATGTCCTGTTCACTGGTCCACTAGAGGTCTCAAGCAGTTCAGTTGGAATAGGGAGACTATGTTTGATTGGCACTAGCTGTCCTGTAGTAACAGCTGTGGAGAGCAGAACTTGCCCTGAGGCTGAGTGTCAAAGTCAAAGAGCTATAGTATAGGCCCAGCTAAATCAGAATAGGAGGTGCAACCGGGCTATAGGAGGTACAATTGGCAGTTGGGGAAAAGAAGGGCGAAAAAATAAAACATATATAAAAGATTTATAAAGTATATGTGTGTATGTCTGTCTGTGCGAGTGTGTGTGTACGTGTGTGAAATATACTGTAAGTTAATATAAGTTAATATAAGATACTTTGCATATCAAAAGGAGACAAAAAGGTTTTCAAATTACAAATATATAATGGATTCAACTGGATGTGAACTATTTAGGCATTTCAGGTTACGTTCTCTCAGTAGAGCAAGTGGGCATAGATTAAAGGGAGATTAGGTGAAGGTAATTTCCGACATAAAGAACCGTTTCTTTACACAGTGTTGTTAATGCATATAACCTTCCAGCCTTCCAGCCCATGTAGTCGAGGCAGAGAGTCTCAGGGAGAGCCCAGGCCTGGTGCTGTGGTGGATACTGCAGGGGTGTCCAATCTTATCCCAAAATGGCCGGTGTGGATGCAGCTGCTCAGTGCAATGACACCTGATTCAACTTATTAACTAATCGTGCTATTCAATCAAGACCTTGATAAGTAGAGTCAGGTTCATAGTGTTGGGCCACCCACACTGGCCCTTTTGGAGAGAGATTGGACAGCCCTGGGCTAGTTTATAGGTAAAGGGGAAGTCTGTATGGAGCTCTGAGCCTTGTCCTCATCACTGCGTACTCTTATCTTTATCGCCAGGGGAGAGTAATTGCAAGGGCGCACTCATTTAGCAAAGGCCGCTGATTTCCTTTTGCTCACCACTATTTTATGCTGATGCAGCACTTTCTCATTTGATTTAATAAGCTTTCCTCTGGGCCTTTTTCTGCCCATTACTCAGCACTGGGCTCAGATTTCCCCTGAGCCAATGAGAGACAGACAATCCCAGTTATTACCCAATGAAGATAAAGCTGTAGCTATTGTTCAACCACTCCTCGTTTGGCAGATAACATACATTCTATGGGGTAAAAAATTGACGCACAACCATGTATTGTTCTCACCTTTCCAAAAAAAAACCACGTCTTAGCACAAACAACCCTGTAACTAACTATCCCATTGCAGTTTATGTACGGCATAACAACATCCTGCCATTATAGGTTACAATGTATCTCTGTAGCTTCTGGCTAAAAACTAGCATTTTAAGTAGAGGTTTTCAGTTTCTAATCCCAGACATAATAATGCTGTTATATGCTGGGGCAAGGTGCTTATGCTGTCAACCTGTGTAAATGGAAATTGGATGTAAAAAATATCACCTGTCTGTGTTGCCCTGAACGAGAGAATGAATATAAATGAGGCCCGTGTTGACCAGGCAGCTCCGTAATGAGTGTTTGGAGTCATGGATTCTTTTCCTCCTTCATTACAAGGCCCGGAGCCCAAAGCACGTCTTGTGTAAAGATTATCGGCCATAGGATTTTGCTGAGTCTCCTTAAATGCACTGATGTGTTCAACTGGAGCCTGAAACCTCATTTACGAATAAACATCTGTAGGGCATTCAGGTTACAGCTATAAAATGGAAAGTTAGTTTAGTGAGGCATTATGAACGGTCCTGTGAAGCATAAACGCATGCATGTTAGGTTACGCGGACTGGTCCACAGAAGCTGCACTGCTGCCCCCTGCTCCTAAGTAGCTGGGATGGGTGAAATGCAGAGGGCAAATTACCCCACAGGGTTAAATGGTAAATGGTAAATGGTTGGCATTTATATAGCGCCTTTATCCAAAGCGCTGTACAATTGATGCTCCTCATTCACCCATTCATACACACACTCACACACCGACGGCGATTGGCTGCCATGCAAGGCGCCAACCAGCTCGTCAGGAGCATTTGGAGGTTAGGTGTCTTGCTCAGGGACACTTTGACACAGCCCGGGCGGGGGATCGAACTGGCAACCCTCCGACTGCCAGACGACTGCTCTTATTGCCTGATCCATGTCGCCCCACAATAAAGTACATCATGGCCTCAGAGTGACTGAACAGCAGATGACAGCAGTGAAAGGGTCTGAATGCTCTCAATTACAACGTATGTGTGTGCTGACTGTGGGCTGCTTTCGACAACCCAGAAGCCCTGCAGAAAACAAGCTCTGAAGCTCACTGTTGGTACTGCAACACACACACACACACACACACACGCACAGACACAAACACACGTTCCCCTGTACACTCACAGAGTAACACAAACACACGGCATGCAAACCCTGAGCACTCTCAGTAACCCTCACACAAACGTGTGGCTGTGATCGCTGACCCTGTGTTACGGTCAGTTCTGCCCTTACCCATGCTCGTTGGTGACGGTGACCACTGCGGTGGACTCAGCTAAGAGCTCTCAGGGTCCGTTAACGATGATTCCCCTCCCTCTCGTCCAGATTTATGTCTCTCATTACCCGGCCTGATTTAAAGCGCAGGGAGGATCGCTTTCTCATGCCGGGGCAAGCCCGTCTGTCCACTTAATGAAAAGGACGAGAGAGACGGAACGGGAGAGAGGCGGAAAAAGACAGGAGGAGAAAAAGTGTGAGGCGCAGAACAAAAGCAGCAGCGAAAGTAGCGTCAATTACGAACAGTGCCGTTGGGCTGCTGCGTACCCAGCGAACACAAAACGTTCTTACAACGCTGCTGCAATGTAGTGGTAATGTTGTAACCCTGACACAATGTTCCAGTAACATTGTGAGGACATTTTGTGCCTGTGGGGTCAAACCCTCTCGGGCACTGTTTTGACAGGACCCCAAAATGGCTGGAGCGTATCCTGGAGGTGGGTCCTGGAATTTGTCTTTAGGCTATGCACGTGTGTGTATTGGAAGGGTTCTAGATACTACATTTTTAATCTGGGCTCCGATATTAAAAGGTTTAAGAACCAGTGCTCTATGGGTTGTTAGGACATTTGGATGTTCCCTTTGTAAAGGGCATTATGGCAGTTGTTTTTTGCTTTGCTCTGCAAAGTTGGCACCCAACCTTTTTCGGTTTCCCTCCTGGGGAGGTGTGCCAAACCTGATGTATTTTTTTTTTTATGCACTCTTTTTACACACACGGCATTTTTAAGAAATCAATAAAACCAGAAAAGCCAGAGCTCATTGGGTGAAAATTGGATTCCTTGATCCTGGGAAATGAGGGATAGTACAGCAAATAACAAAGTGGATGTAGCCATGTAATTCTCATTTATATGAGCTTCTCAGGCTCACACATGTCTATGGAGACACATATTGGTAATAATGGATATCCTTTTGCTCACTCTATAAAACAATTCAATAAATCAGATTTCAACAGGCTATACAGCACACATGCACACTCACGTGTGCATGTACACAAACTCGGGCACATAGGGACACACACATGTACACGTGCACGTGTGCACACAGTCAGCATAAGGGAAGATGAATCATTTTGCCACCACACACCAGGACTATTCTCACTGGCTGTACCTGTTTTGGGATTTTGTTTAATGAGGAGTGCCACAGGAGCATAAATCAAACGGCTTTTTAATTGCAACGGCTCTAGCAGGTTATTGCTTTCCTCGCGGAGGACTGAGATGAGGCAAACTAACTAAGTGCCTGAACTGCAGTGTGAGAACATTTCAGCCTACACCAGCCTGCTGTAATTGAGCCAAAATAAAAACCAGCAAGGCCTTCGGTCAGAAAGGCCATATCTCCTTCTGAGTAACTCCTGAGTGTAAAGCGCTCTCCTAATCAGGGCCCTTCCATACTATTTAACATGCTCGTTCACAACACTGAATGAGAGAACCTGTACTTAAAATCTGGATATAGCTACTTACCTTATATGCAGGTTTTTGCTGAGTAATTTCTGAGTAATTACGCCTGTAATTTAGGAAATTTTTATGAATATAACCCAACGCGGCTTGGCCCGGGAGAACAGGACAGGCACCGACCAAAGAAGTCGAGGAGAAGGCCGCTCATGAATCCTCGCAGCTCCTGAACTGTAACGAGCACAGGGGACGGGCTGTCAGTGCTTGACAGTTCTGCTACAGGCCTCTGTGCCCTGTAACTGTGATGCTCACAGTGTCTGTAATGGATGCTCTTATCACTTTCCGATATGCAGCGAAACCACGCTTAAGCCAAACTCTAATCATATATCAGAAATATAAGAAAAGCTTGTTTCACAGCTATGTCGAGCTCCGCCAACAATTCAGACTCTAACAGACTTATTAATGCTGTTTAAAATGGAAGGCTTTAATAACCCTATGCTGACCACAGGCAATGGAAGATTGTTATCAATTCAGAAAACATATAGTTAGGTCCGGAAATATTTGGACAGTGACACAATTTTCATAATTTTGGCCCTGTACGCTACCACAATGGATTTGAAATTAAATAATCGAGATGCAATTGAAGTGCAGACTTTCAGCTTTAATTTGAGGGTATTTACATCAAAATTGGAGGAAGGGTTTAGGAATTGCAGCAATTTTCATACATAGTCCCCTCATTTCAAGGGACCTAAAGTAATTGGACAATTGACTCAAAAGCTGTTTCATGAGCAGGTGTGTGCTATTCCCTTGTTATTTCATCATCAATTAAGCAGGTAAAAGGTCTGGAGTTGATTTCAGGTGTGGCATTTTCATTTGGAAGCTGTTGCTGTGAATCCACAACATGCGGTCAAAGGAGCTCTCAATGCAAGTGAAACAGCCCATCCTTAGGCTGCGAAAAAAGAAAAAATCCATCAGAGAGAAAGCAGAAACATCAGGAGTGGCCAAATCAACAGTTTGGTACATGAATAGTAGTGATAGTAGTTTGCCGCATGAATTCTGAAGTCTATAGGAACATTCTGTCTGCTCACATTCAGCCAAATTCAGCAAAGTTGATTGGACGGCGCTTCACAGTACAGATGGACAATGACCCAAAACATACTGCGAAAGCAACCCAGGAGTTTTTCAAGGTAAAGAAGTGAAATATTCTACAATGGCCGAGTCAATCACCTGATCTCAATCAGATTGAGCATGCATTCCACTTGCTTAAGACAAAACTTAAGGCAGAAAGACCTGCAAACAAACAACAACTGAAGACAGCTGCAGTCAAGGCCTGGCAAAGCATCACAAAGGAGGAAACCCAACGTTTGGTGATGTCCATGGGTTCCAGATTTCAGGCAGTCATCGCCTGCAAAGGATTCTCAACAAAGTATTAAGAATGAACATTTCATTTATGATTATATTCATTTGTCCAATTACTTTAGGTCCCTTGAAATGAGGGGACTATGTATGAAAATTGTTGCAATTCCTAAACCCTTCCTTCAATTTTGATGTAAATACCCTCAAATTAAAGCTGAAAGTCTGCACTTCAATTGCATCTCGATTATTTAATTTCAAATCCATTGTGGTAGCCAAAATTGGCCAAAAGGGCCAAAATTATGAAAATTGTGTCACTGTCCAAATATTTCCGGACCTAACTGTAGCTAAAACGTTAAATCGTTGGATCCGTTTAAGTTCCCCTCCCACCAAACCCCAAACCCTCTCTTCAATGGGCCCAGTGTATTTCCTGTAACATTTATTAAGTAGGAATCCACAGCTATTAGCTTAAGATGTTACTAATTCTTCATGTGGCTCTGTGTCGGCGTTGGGTCATCTGTTCTGCTGAGCGATAGCGAGGTCAGGCCTGCAGTCTGTCGGCTGTGATGCACGAGCGCCCGGGTTCTGAATCGCCCCGCAGCGAGAAGACCAGAATTGTAAGCAGTGTGTTTTTTTTTTTGTTTTTTTTGAAGACAGAAATTGTGCCGGACTGAGACATTGTTTATATTCCCTCTCAAAAACATTGCCCATAGCCTGTCAAAATAACAAAGCTGGAATGTACCTACATTATTTAGTCTGCCGTTTCTATTAATTTTGGAAAAGGCAACGGTGTTGGGAAGAGATAGGCAAAGTTGACTTTGAGAATTCTTGATGTCAGTCAGAGCCTGAAACTTTCTGAAATAACATAGACGTGATGAGGATTTGGAAATATATCAAATAAAGTTTGTTGACTACAGCGTAATAAATTAATAGTGGCCTAGTAAATGGATAATACTGGGTGTTAACAAATTAATTAGTAATCAGAATGAATGGCAGTTAACTTGACAGCTAAATATGGGTTAGCGGCACTTTACTATTGCTTGCCTGAATGGAGATATGGGTCAGCATTATGATATTTGGTGGCAGGCCATCGCTGTGTCAGTGAGATATGAGGTGGAATCTCCAGAGTTCTCAGGGGGTTCCTGCTGAAAAGTCCAGTTTAAACCGGCATAAATTCGTCAAGCTGGTTTAAGCTGTGTTCTCTAACCAGCTGTTTACCATCTAACTGGCCTATATACTGTACGCTGTCAGCTAGTCCACTAGTTTGATCACCAGCTTACTTAACCAGCTTTGACCACCTTAAACCAGCTTAGAATCCCAGCTGAAGTTTTCAACTGGGGTACATCTGGCGTGCTTAGAGGAAGTGTTAGTGTCAGAGCTGATAAAGTTTGTTGAGATTATATAATGATAAATCCCTTATGCAATAGAACCACATGCGTGTATTTTCAAGGTTTGGTGAGTGATTGGCTCAGTGGCACCTGTACATCTGACTGCACACATCTACAGGTCCATCACCTTTGACCCCACTACCAGAGGAGGATAAGCTCATGAGTCTGCTTCATCTTAAGGTCTCTTCCTCCATGTCAGGGGTGCACAGCAAGGGCCAATCCTCTTCAGGATTGTGTGCCAACTTCTGCTCTTAATTATTGAATTAGCTCAATTATATCCTGATCATTTGTATATGCACCAGCTACGGCCACAGACTGCTAGTGTGTCCTAAAGATTTTACAGTGCTTAAGTACAGAAATGAACCTACATAATTTCTAGAGCTGTCAGAAAAATAAATTAAGGTAATTGGTCGGAACAAAAGCCAGCTCGCAGACCGGCCCTCCAGGACCAGAGTTGTGCTGCTCTAAATCATCCAGGGAGATTTCTCTTGCCGCTGTCACCTTTGGCTTACTTTTTGGGGGTTTAGGCCCGGGTATGTTGCAAAGTTTGTTGTGAATATATTCTTTGTAATGAGTGATTTAAATACATTTTGATTGATTGATTAATTCTGTCAATAAACATTCACAGATTTTATGACTATGGGACTGGGTGTGAAGATAGCATGGGTGTGAAACTGCATGTTCAAAACTGCGGTGGATTAGCACTTTCCCCACTTTTGGGCAATGCACTTAACTGGAATGCATTAACCAAACACCCGGCTTTACAAGTGGAAAGAGTTTCAAGTGCAAACGGATGGATAGGTATCTGCAAATTAATATGATTTTATGTTTAAGTCTGTTTGGTAGCTGTTGGCGCATAAAATTGACCATTTCCCAAAGGGAAGGGTAAAGCGACTGTTGGTAGAAGCTTCTAGAAGTCTCAGCAACTGCAGCATGAAGGGTGTAACTCATTCTCCGGGTCAGGTCATTCAGGGCTACATCATCCTGAGCATGCTTCAGAGCCATGCCAAGCCATTACCTCACACATTTTATCATCAGGGAACAGAGGTTTGGTCGGGACGACATTCTTCACAAAGAGTTTCTAAAGCAGAACGGTGTGCTCTGCTCCGCTCACCTCCTCGTATTGTCCGGAACACCCCTCTGTACTCTGAAGCAGCCACGGCCCCCTAAATTGCTTTTTCCCTGCATTCTTCTCGGAAATAAGGATTTTCTTTTTCCTTTAAGTAAGACCATAAAGTGACTTCGTTTAACAGAAACTCATGAATTGTAAATGTGCCGTCTCTGTAACCCAGATTGTCCTGCATCCATTTACTACTCCAACACTTCCCTTTTTTTTTCTATACGTCCCGATACTTGCTTTTACACAAAATGCACTTTAGGTTGTGCACCCCATTCTTCTGGATCTATCAAAGAACATTTCCGGTGCTATGTAAATTATTTACAACCCATTTATGTATTTTTACAGTGCAATTCAAACAACGGTTTCAAACCACTTTCCTATCTCCCCTTTAGATTTCTAATTTTGCGTGATTGAGTGTTTTTATTTAGGTGTGAAAACGTTTTTAAAATCTCCAAATTATTATTATTGCTTAGAGAAGAAGGTGCAAGCTACTGTTCTTCTACCTTCTTTGCGACATGTCTCCTACAGTTTTAAGAGACACACTAATCGTCCCTTTTATAAACTCCCATGCACCTACGGTACAGTTGGTTTGAATTTCAGTATATAATTCATACTTAAAAAGAAAAGAAAATCAATTATTAATGATTATTATTTTATTAGTGTCTCATACTGAGCTGTGACGCGCAGGCAGCATTTCCATTTCCATTGTCAATACTGTCTTCGTACTGTTTCGCACTACTAGTTTACCGTCATATATTAACTTACAGCAAGCAAGCTATGTTGTTTTAAAATGCGGGGAAAGGCTTACCGGCATTTTTTCGTAAGCAACGAATGCAACGAAGTCCTTAATGCAAAATATTCTGTTCATATCCTTTGTCATGTTCACCGTTCATCTATATACGGTTTGTCTGGAATCAACAAATGCAAACATTCACTTTGGATGTAAAAAAATATTCTCATTTATTGGTTAAAACTTCAATATTACAACTCTGTATACAGTTTCACTCTCTACCATTCAATTCCGCATACAGTTTCTGGTTCACTTGGGAAACCGCGCGGCCGTCCCGCTACGTGGAAGTAGGGGTGTTTCGCGGGCTACCGGTGGAAAAGACCACGTAGACACAGGGGTGTTGTAATGTGAATTACAAATTCGGGAATTTTATCTATACTGAGCGATCTGGGTGAAAGAAGGTGTTGAATGTGTTTGTTTGTTTTGGGTGTGCGTATTTGGTTCATTATTGGGTAAGAAATATGTTGTTATTTAGTTTATTGAATAGTGGTAGAGTTGGAGTTACCCAGTTTGGGTTACCCAGTTTTTTATTATTTCACTGTAAATATCTGCACTTCAGAAAGAAAACAATTCTGGCCTCGTCTATCAACTCGGCTGCTGGCTATCCTCTCGCAATTAGCGTTTGTATAAAAAAGGTCAGTTATTGCTGCTCATATCACACAGTATGGTTGGGCGTATATACCCTCAAATTAAAGCAGGCAGTCGGTGCATTGACTTCATATTCATCATTTCATTTCAAATCCAGTGTGCTGAATGGACTGCACTGTATCAGAGCCAGTGTGTGGCCAAGGTTACACCAGTCTGTGGGAGACCCTGGCACTGGTGTTTTTCAGGGTGTTGCTGAAATGTATTATTCATAGCTTTACTTTGAACCACAGGGGAGAAGCTATTCCCCAAATAATGCAGTGTTAACGATTCAGGTTTAATGCATCTATCATCATTTTTTCAAAGCACACAAATAGTGTCTCATTTTCTCATTTTGAATTTAATTAGTAGATGGATTTATGAAACTTTTGTGATGAAATGGAATAAAACCTGAGGCTTTTCCTGAAGATCTTCTTCTGAAGTTTTATTTTTCCAACATTTCCAAAAAATTTTTTTATAAGAACTTAAAAAAAACAAAAGAAACCCTAATTTTCTTTATTTGAAACACCTGTCTTCCTTTCATAAAACAGTGCTCTTGCACGGCTCTATTTGTAGCGGTTCCATGCTGGGAATGCACCATTTTGTTTGAAATAAGAGCCCAATGGGCAGAAACGAATATCAGGGCCCCTATGCGCACTCGCAGTAAACAAACGGCAGCTCATTGGTAAATCCGTGGTGATTACGTGCATTGTGAAAGCACCAGGAGAGGTAGAGGCCATTTGTTCCTTCACGGGTGAAGACGGATGTGCCCATGTAATATGTTCCACTAATATGTTCCACTGGACTCCACACTTTGAACAATATCGTTCTTGTATCTCATAGTAGTTGCTCACCCAGGGAATGTACTCTTCCCTTAAGTGTGTACACAGTTAAACGCCTGCATCTATTTGAACAGCAATGGTGATTTTCATGGGAAAAATCTGTTATCTCTTTCTTTCACATGCACAGAAAATATCTTAAATAACACCGCATTGCACATGAGAAGAGTGTCATGCAGATACATGGAATAAGAGAAAATGAAATGCCAAGTGTTCCTCGCAACGTGCCTTCCCTGGGTTAACGGGAACCTCTTTCTTAATGTTTCATGTTAATGTTAAACAATCAAGAAGATTCTTGATCTGCACATCATTATTGGCTAGGTGTAAATGAAAGGCAAATGAAGTAATGCACATAAAGAATAATAATAATAATAATAATAATGATAATAATGATAATAACTCATTATTTCTCCCTCTTGTTGTGTTTCAGAAATGCATGAAGTTCAACATAGAAGCCCCCATATGGTCCTCCAAGCAGCGTATCTTATGTACTCTGAATCAGAGCCTGAAGGACGTGCTGAACTATGGGCTCTTCCAGCCGGCCTACAACGGAAAAGCCGGAAAATTCCTGGACGAGGAGCGACAGCTGAAAGACTACCCTCTCCCCGCCATCGCCCCTCTCCCGTACTTAGAGGTAGGACTACACTCCACTCTTCCTGTCAGCTTTCAGTGGGTCTTTTCAAAGGGTCGTCACTTTTTAACAAGGGAGAACATCGCGGGCATTGGTCCGTCACATCGATGAAACACGGAGGACACTTCGCCAAAGCTTAGGGATCATGGCAGGAGATGTGGAAAAGGGCTGTTCGTTATAGCACACGGTGTCCCTCTCGGTACCTGAGATTCTGATCATATCTGGACTGGCACAGTTAGTTCAAGATAGTTCAAGATTTTTATTCTGTTCAAAGTGTTGTATGTCATTCAGAATAACATGCCTAGAGAACCAATATTTTTTGCATGATTTTCCAATACAGATCTGTCTTTGGTCTGAGGTTTTGTGTATTATTTTGTTTAACAAGGTTGGTCAATTCAGAAATCAATTTGTACTGACAACCTGGTGAATTTCTGCTGAATTTGCATTTTTTTCCATGATTAAAGAAATGGATTGAATGTCCAGTCACATGACCACTGACCGGAAGGACTACATCATTAACCCACCATTTTCTTTCACAAATCCAAAACATATCCCACCAGAAGTTGCCTTAATCAGGGGACAAAAAAGAAAGAAAAATTACCTTGACCACCCTGTTAAACGATCGCTATGATGTTAAAGTATAGGAATGAATCCTATGAATTCAGGGTTATGGCCTTGACCAATAGAAACAGCAGCTCCCACAAAGCACCAATGAAATGTCAGACATGGTCGCTGGGTAGCGACCCTGCACTAGGCTCATGCGACACAGACCGCAGGCTGGGTCCACTCCCCTGAGACGCATGAATCATGAGAGCGGACAGCTCTAAGTGAAAATCAAACACAAAACGGCGGGTTCCATTTCTCTACCTCATCGCCTCGGTCCTTCTGAAGCCCCCTCCGGAGCGGTCCGGCGGGGGGTCCCAGGGCACCACCCCGAAATTGGCTCTGCGGCGAGTGTGTGTTCACCTTGAGGACGTGATTAGACGCTGCTTCAGCTTGGAGTGCACAATGAGCTGTGGGCTGGGAATCACGGCACCAAAACTGTATTCAGATGTGTTCATTTATCACGAGAGCAGTCGAATACTGTCGGTAGTAGGGGTGTGTATCTGTATCTGTAATGGTCTGTATCTGTCGTGTATTTGGAAAAGGGATAGGTGGTGCTATTATTTAATGACTGCATTTGTCAATGCAGATATTCCAGAATGAAAACTTGTGCGCTTGCTTTTGTCCCAAAATAAGAGTAATATTGCAATCCGCCATTCCAGTTTTTTTAACCATTGGTCTTCACAGAAAACCACTAATAACCCATCCTATATACTCTACATGCTACACACTATACTGAACATGTACCGGATAGGGAATTGATTGGTTGCAAAAAAAAAAAATCCAATTGATTTGGGTTGGAGGGTTTTGGAAGGGGCCGTTTAGCTCTGGGCTGCACACGTGCTCCCTGTCCCACAGTCTCATTGTGGTGTTATTTCACGGTGTCCGCCCTGGATTTGAGTTTTTGTGAATGTTTTGGGAGGGTGTCTGTGGACGTAGAGCATGTGGGACTGACCCTAACAGCAGAATCATTACGCCCTGGGTACAGTTTCAGCCTGAGAGCGTGGGGCTCAACACTGCACCCCAGCCTGGTGCCTTAACCCAATGAGCCATCCAGCATTCCCTTAATTTTAGCACTTATTTATTTACTGTTTTGTTTTGTTTGTTTGTTTGTTTGTTTGCTTAAACAGTCAGATTTCCCCTAACACTATCCAACACCGATAACCCTGATTGCTCAGGCAGGCAGCTGCTGATTGGCATGCTGCAGAATTCCACCTGTATCTGCTGGCTCAGTGTGAGCGTTGCATGCTGGGATTAATTATTACTTTGTCCTCCATTCTGTTCGCTATAAAACGAGTAGCCAAGGTGTTTTTGATTTCGTCAAAGCACGCAGGATTTATGAGATCCTTTGTGCAGAGAGGGCTGCAGTTCCCTGTATTTAGCGCGGTTATTAAAGGGAGCTGCGTACGGTGTTGCTTCCCCGTGTTCTCTGAACGTTACAGTACACGTATGGGACTGACTTGAGTGCAAATGTTCAATTTTTTTTCTTTTTCGGTTGTGAGTGCGCTCCCTGCCCTCTTGACAGGTTCGGAGGGGTTGCTGTGTTTTTTATGTCTTCTGTGCTGAATTATTTAGGCTGTGTGGAGTATGTGTGCTGTTTTATGAAAGGCTGTAGAATTGATTTGCATGATTTCTGCAGCATGAGTACAGTTCTTGAGAGTGAATACAGTATATGTTTATTTGCAAGTCCTTTTGCAATAGGGGAACACTCAAGATAATATCATATCAGGTGTGTTCTTATATAGCTATTTTAATTCGGTGCACATGCAATACAGTTTGTTTTATGTGATTTATTTTTTATTTATTTTTTTCCAGTTCCGTTACAAGAGACGTGTGTACTCGGAGGCTTATGTAGATGACAAGCAGCTGGCCAAACTCCACACTAAGGTAAGAAGACAGGTCCTCTTATTTATCTGATGCCAGCTGCTTCTTCTCTGCTCTATGGCTGGAGGCCTCGTACAGCTGTACTGTATCAGCAGATATTTATATTTTTATAACTTCTTATATCTTTTTCATATTGCTTTTTATTAAGATTGGAGGCTGGGCATCTTTTGTTTTATAACCTATTTTAGTTTTTTTATTTAAGTGTTTGCTGTATCTGCACATTCACCCTTGTTGAACTTCCACCCAGTCATTATTACGTTGTTTTCATTTCACACCTTTTCAAATTTCCATGAATTGAATTTCTTTTTTTATGACTGTTGGAATAAACGACCGTTTGAGAAATCCAGTGTAGCTTCTGCATTGAGGTGGAACTAAAGATGAAAGGCAGGAAGGGCAATGTCATCCACCCTTAAACAAGCCTTTGAAAATAATCAGGTGAGATTAGAACTAAGCTGAATACTTTGTAAATGTGAATTCATGGTGTCGGTAAGCATAAAGCTCTAAAAATGGTAAGGTGATGTGCTTCAGTTGGTCATATGTACCATGGCAATGTCAAATAATGGATGCCAAATTCATGGGTGCCTTTGCATCCACAACTGACAAATTAATAACAGGACTGACTGCCAGGCTAATTTTGAGATCCCAATGCAAAACAGTGACATTTGTCAACCAATGAACCCAAAACAATGCAATTACACATCTCTTCGCCAACATTTTGAGTATACTTCATTTGCTGTTTTGTGAAAAATGATGTCGCTCTTTTTCCAGTTGAGACATCGTGATTGAGTGCTATTTCCTTAATTGTGATGAAATAAGGATAATTTCTTATAACTACGATGGGAAAAGTGACTGCTTAATGCAGCTCTTTAATGCTGACCATGGCTAGCCCAGGCACTCCGAAGCTCCAGGAGCAGATGTTCGCTGAGCGCTGGTTCTGTTCTGGAAGCACTGGGCTCTTAGTCAGCAGCCCGCTTTGAGGCTCTTTTGTCAGAGGGAGACGACAGCCTCATCCATCACGCCCGTGACACTTCTGCAACTCTGCCGTTCCTGTCCAATAGCATGTCTCCTTTCTGGTCACATGCAATTTCCTCAGAGCTCAACTGAAATTGAATTTTTGGGGCTTAACTGAAATTGAATTTTTGGGCTTAACTGAAATTGAATTTTTGGGCTTAACTGAAATGGAATTTTAGGGCTTAACTGAAATGGAATTTAATGGTTCAACTGAATATTACTGACATTTTTCACATTTTTGGTGAAGAATATGCAACGACTGCTGAAGATAATCAACTTGATGTTTTTAACTTGGGTGTCCAATTTTATAGTGTACTGTAAGCAGAGATAGTGGTTAGGAAATGTTTTAATGAGATGTACCAACATGACATGATTTCCTCAAAGTCTTTTGTTAAGAGTTCTGGTGTCTGACAAAACTTTGCAGTGACAACTCTCAACATGAATATTCTTAAGAAAGCAGGACTGGGCTGTCCTTGGGGACTGAGTAATTGGCGGTTTTGTAGATTGTACACACATCAATTCTGGTTAGAATAAGAACCACATCAGAATACTGATTTCACAGCTAATAGTTGTTTGTAAGCACTTGCCTTCTTCTGTACTCTTAAGTATAAACAATACTGGGGTTGAGCCTTTGGACTACAATATGACCAGTGCAATTTTGCGAGTGAAATGCATATCTCAGGAATCAGTCCAACCTGTTGGGCACCCAGGTGATTGTGAGTGAGGCTCCTTGTGGCAGTTTTGACAGCTGAGCCACATTACGACACCGGAGAACGCTTTGACACCAGATGGCAGTTGGTCAGGGGGTTGCTGCCTGGTCCGTTGGTTTGGAATGGATATTCCACTGAAGTGGAACGACTCAAAGTGCATTTAGAAAGCAGTCTGTCAGGGGTGGGTGGCCCTGTGTCACTGTCAACCGTAACTCTTTGAAGGTCTATGAAGAAACGTCTCTTGTTTTCAGCTTCTATAAAAAAAAGTCAAAATGTCATTGTTGTTTTTTGTGTCTATTTTAAATTGGCTGCTCTCTCCTTTGAGTTACAGTTCAAACAAAGTGCAGTGTTGTATGGATATACTCGAACAAAAATGTGTCATTCCAATTTTAAAAAATGTTCTATGTACAAATTGTACATTATGGGTAGTGAAACCATTCTGGGTGAACACTGGTAATCATGGTTGAAAAATCAGTCGTATTTGGTTTGATGTACATACAGATTTTATCGCAGCTCTTCTGGTGGCCTAATGATGGAGTCTGCTGAAATAGGGATCACACGTTTAGTCTCTGAGGTGAACAGGGCAGCAGATGTTCCTCAGGCTTGAAGCATGATCCAGTTACCCCCCCCCCCATCTCTCCCCCACTCCAGGGGACATAGTTAAACTCAGGACACATCTGCCCCCTGTTTTTCCCCTGTGCTTCTGACACACACCACACACCAGTGTGGTGAGAACTGCACTTACTGAGGACAGCAATGCTCTGTTCAGACCTCTTTTCCTGTGGCATGTCTAAAAAGGAAACATGGAGATGGCTCTAGTACTCTAGCTTTCCGGTACATTACTCTTTCCACAAAACCTGGTGGGCAGTAAGGCTGAATCTTGCTGTTCTTCAGTAAGTTATACATCTGTAAGAATGAATAATGTGTAAAAGGCAGACTGTGAAAGTTACTGAATTTGAGAGCACCTTCTGAGCACTCCCTCAAATGGCTTAACCCTCATATTCTTTATCTGCTGCTCTGTTTATGGTCAGCACTGTGGACTGGTTGCCTGAATGGTGAGAATGAAAAGCAAGTTGAACACAGAACACTGCAAAAAATCTCAGTCTTAACCAGCATTTTTAGTCCTGTAATAAGCCTTAAGATCTTTTTTTTTCTCTCAAGTAAAAAGTTACTGAGACTGCTTGACAAGTGAAACGTTCTTATCCCATTGGCAAATCTCGAAATTAGTCAAACAGTCTTACCTCATTGGTAATCGTTTTCTGTTATTTGGTAAAGTAAATAAGTCTCGATATACGTACTAAGATACTTGTTAAGATGTACTTATTTTTGGTTGTTTTGCAGTGAATGTGTCGAACACACACGCTGTCTGTCCCTGCGAGTGAGTTTTGTGGTGAGTGAGACGGGCTGGGCAGTGCGGTCCGTGGTTCCTCGGGGGGGGGGCAGGCCTCTGGTTTCGCTGAGGCAGCGTCGGAGAGGTCTCGGCTGCGGCCCGGTTCGGTGGCTCGCCGCATCAGGAGAGGACAGCGCTCTGTCTCCATTAAGCCTGGGTCAGCCGTTCAGGGGCCATCGCCTCTCCACCATCTGTCTGGAGCACAATGTCCCGGCCCAGACAGGCCTCCTCTTCATCACTCTGTCCTCCCGCTGCAGCTCAGATAGCACAGCTCCGCCGACAGGCGACGGGTCACCCGCCTCTCTCCGCTGCCCGCTGCACTTCATTATTCCGCCGCGTGAAGAATCCGGTAATTACCAAGTGACCTGTATCCCTGTAGACGACTCGCATTGTGCTGCGGTTGTGAGTTTGCGAACAAATGCCTCCTCTGCTGTGCTTTTCTCTCTAAGCCGTGAGCGTCTGCTATAGAAAGGCCCTGGAGCTTGTCCTGTTACTGTAATTACCACGAGCAGAAAGCCTTCGGGTGTTTGATTTGCATCAAAAGGCAACAAACGGCTGGGTCCCACGCGGATTAGCTTTAGTGTCCGACAAGTGCGGGCCGCTACGCATCAGAAACCGCCGACGGAGACGCTCGGTCTGCGCGCTGTCTGGTGAGGGGAGAAAGGTGTGAATTCATAATGGCCTGTTCCCTTTTTTAAATGTAAACTTTGTTAGGCACAATTTTATGTCATATGCCAGTGGTTATAAATGGAAAAGGCTTGCTGCCGCTTGGTAAATAGAGGCTTAAATTCAGGAACTTGTTTTGTGAAAGGGCTGATGGTGAGCTCAAGCATAATTGGTGGAGGCACACTCTCCAAGGCTGCGTCCCATATCGCATACTCAGCATACTTACTACTCATACTACATTTCAGAAAATCTGCCTGAAATTTACTGCAAGTAGTATGCAAAGTATGCGGTATTGAACACAGCCCAAGACACTAAGTGTCATCACCAATGACCAACAAGTTTGAATTTATTTCAGTTATATGACAACTTCTGATTGGTTGAGATGTAAGTGATTGAGAGTACACTGCAGCTCCATGCATTATGGGATTTCTCTTTCCTATGTCTAGTGCTTGGTTACAGAGTATGCCACTGCATCCAATGGAGAGGGAGTTCCTCCTAGCGAGCGGGCTGTCTCAGTGAGCAGCTATCTCCTGATCTTATTGGCACCCTGTTGCTCATTGGCTGTATTGACTGGCTCTGCTGGGCAGTGGCCAGTGCTGTCTGAGCCCTCCCTCCTGTTCTCGTGGGCACAGAGGGTGTTGAATGGTGTTTGTTGTGGTCACCGGCCTTACTCTCAATGTCAGGTTGTAAACTGACTGCCCTGACAAAGTCTTTGAATTTAATTGGGACTGGCCACTGAAATACAATCTAGCCTTTGGAATAGCTTGCACAGTGTGAGTGTGTGTGTGCGTGGATGTCTGTTAGTCCCAGTAAAATTCAAATAAATAAAACTATTGTGCACGCACATACATGCGCACACACACACACACTCTCTCTCTCACACACACACACACCCACACACACACACATGCACACCCACACACACACACACACACACACACACATACACACACACACACACACACATGCACACCCACACACACACACACACACACACACACATACGCACACACACGCACACACACACTCTCTCTCACATACACACACCCACACATGCACACCCACACACACATACGCTCACACACACACACACACACACACACACACACACACACACACACACACACACACTCTAACACACACATACACTCACACATGCACACACCCTCTCTCTCACACACACACACACTCTCTAACATACACACACACACTCTCTCTAACACACGCACACACACACAACCACATCCACTCTCTCTAACACACGCACACACACGCACACACACACACACACACACGCAGTGGGACAGTCACAAAGCCTCAGCGGTCTCCGCAGCAGGGGAAAGCCGTTGTCCTGACATGACCCGTCACTCTCCCCACGGGCTGCGCTACTTCACCTGCCCGATCCGTCCACCGCGCAGAGACTGACCAATCAGGGCCGAGTTCACCTCCAGACGATGCAGCACCCCGGTGTGAACGTGTAGTTACGACCGACATCAAAGCTTTCCACTCAGGAAATTAGCCCTGCTTCTATGGACTCTATTCATCCATGTTTCCCTCGCGTCACTGCAGAGCTGGGGAGGGTCTGTGAGCAGGGTGGGAGAGGTCAAGAGAGGCGTAGATACCGTGTGCGGTCACATTCGGTCACGTCTACGATGCGTTGTTTATGGTGACCTTTATCTGGCGGCGTTTGGCGTGAGGTTGCTGATGGTTTTCGCGTGCGGTAGAAGCCGCTGTTTGTCAATGCGGCCGGAGCCGTCCGTTCCTCCACAGTCCCTCTCCGGGGACAGATTCAGGGAGCGGCGTCAGTCTGTCCATCCATCATTCTGTCTGTCAGAGCGATCGCAGGAGCAGAGCGCATCGCAGAAGCCGGCAGAAAGCCGCCGTCTGCGTGGCTGAGCTTGTGCGCTCTGAGCACGTACACTTTTTCTGCCCGGCAACCAGCTTAAACAGTGCACGTCAGGTCACTGTGGAGACAGCCCAGCGCCTAATGATTTTCTCTTTCATCTGGACTCGCGCGTGGCCCTGTCTGAGCTAGCCCTAATGGCTTGCGGTGTGTAGGTGTCATTAGCACTGACTCGCACTCTGCTCTCTCTCTCCCGCTGCAGACTGCCACCGTTTGAACGGTGTTTGGATCGCTGAATCACACACACACACTGGTACACATGGAAATGTTTTTTTTTTCTGTCAAGCACTGGAAAATGGAGACACATTCACATGTTCTTGCTCTATTTCTCTCTCACACACATGCGCGCACACACACAAACACACATGCACACACACACAAATAGACTCTCCTGTACGCATTGCTGTGAGCTGAGGGAGAAAGAGGCACTTTGTGTGAGAATTCAGTGAGACGCAGAAAAAAAAAATGCAGTTCTTTCTGAAAAAAAACGAGACAGCGAGTGAGAGAAGGAGAGGAGAGGAGAGATAGCATAGAAAGAATCGTCCGAATGTAGCGCCACACCTCGGGCAACCTGGCGTCTCTTCACCCCTGGAACTCAGACACACACGCGACCGCGCGTCTCTCTGCCCTGACAGCGGAGTTCCGCCGGGGCCCCGCCCCCTACTCCAGATGCCCCGGCCAGCCAATGGCACGTGGAATTCCCCGGTGTTCCCCCGTGAGTGACAGTCGCTGAGAAACTACATCCAGCTGAGTGCGATTCCACGATTCTAACGCCGTCATCCGACATCGACCAGCAGACCTCGCACGCAACGCGCGTGTCCACCTGTCTCTGACGCTTCCGACGCCACCCGCCCCACCCGCCACACGCAAACCCCCCCTCCCCCACGTTACTATTACAACCGCCAGTCCCTCCCCCTCCAGAAAAACGAAAAAACCGTTGCCACAACTCCTCCCTCCCCCCTTCTCAATCTCTCTCTCTCTCACACACACTCTGTGTCTGGCTCCTGTAGAGGAGCCTGTCGTGTCTGCGTGTCTGTGTTACTCCAGAAAAAGGAGGAGGGTGAGAGAGAGAGAGAGAGAGAGAGGGGTGTGGGATCCAGGGGGGCTGGGGGGGGATGCGGGGACCCACCATGCGGATGGTGTTTGGGCTCGGGCTCCGCCGCAGACGCCCAGGCTGATGGTCAGAGATGGGGTCTGCTCTGGGGAGGAGAGAGGCGGCTGGGAGAGGGTCCAGGAGGTCCAGGAGGGGGAGGGGGTCCAGAGCCAAGCGTAAGGTACTCCACTCCCCGCAATGCCTGCTGCTCCTCCCGAACCTTCCTGTGGGGGAGTGTGTGTGTATGTGTGTGTGTGTGCAGGGGTGGGTGTGTGTGTGTGCAGGGGTGGGTGTGTAAGTGTGTGTGTGTTTGTGTGTGGGGGGGGTGGGGGGGAGGTGTTCGTAATTATCCGGAAGCCACGCGTTGCTTCATTTACACTTGATGTTCAAGGGCATTTCTGGAAGCTGTTTGTGTCTGAGTCTGTTGGTTTCCGAGACTGTGGCTGCATCCGGAGGGGAATCCTGAACTTGCGATGCCAGACAGGGTGTTGCATCCGTACGTGTGGTTATGGAGCGACGCTCGGAATCCCGAGCGGTCCGTTCGCCAGTGTCGGCTGCGCTCCAGTTAATGAGCGGCGACCGCTTTCCGCCAGGCACCGCGCGGCGTCGCGCTGTTTAATACGGTCCCGCCGGCGTTAAAACAACAATAACAATCATCCTAACTGCGTCCGATTGATGGATTCCCTCTGATGGCAAACCGCTGTCGTCCGTCGGTGGTATTTGCCGTTTTCAGGTCTTATTTTCAAATAATCTCGTTTGTATGAGCCGTTTATGAAATTGGTCTCATTGTAATTTGTAAGTTGTGACACTAATTTCAATTAGCCGCGGGTTGACGAGCGGTGCGTAATCGCGGTGCAGCCCTCCCTCTGTCACCTGACGTCGGCGAAGAGCGCTGAGTGCCAGCAGGTATGTACACATGACAGGATCCATCAGCGTCAGAGTGACAGGTCTGTGCCGAGCCGTCAGCCTCGTGCGCACTGTATTGAGTTAATGCGCTGGGTGCCACAGCTGCAGTGCTCTGTCTTTATAACGCCGCACTCCAGCCCAGGCTGGAGCATCCCTCAGGCGGTCCGCTGGCCTGTTTGCAAAGTTCCCACTAAAACGTCCGCGGTTCGTCCAACTCTTACGGAGAGCATATGGGTCCGACAGGGACCGTAAACATTATGAGCGCTCGCAGATGAAGCGGATAACATTGATTATCTCGTAAGAACGGTAAGCGAACAGTCGGTTCTCATACTCGACGTGTTTGGATATGGGAGGAATGGACAGGTGTAGACCTTTGACAAGGCCAGACGACTGGGTCGAAGTATGTATAAGGACTCCTTCCCTGGATAACGTCACGGGAACTAGTCTGGAAACCGGAGTGAAGAAGTTTTGATGTCTACGACGTCTTCTTCAAAAGAGGAAAGATCATACGTACTCTGTTGATTTAACACTGAACATGTTACTGCGTGTTAAAGATTGGGTGTATTTTACTGTGGTCCCTTCATGGGACAGCCTTTTGGCACGCATGCAGTTTTGTGCGACCACGCACACTTAGATGCACCACCGGATGGTATCCGAAATCACGGTATTGTGTCTGATGATGTCATAGTCAACCAACTGAGATGAAACAGCTACAGAATGGAGCTACAGTACGAACGCAATAGCCGACAGCAAACTGGCTTTAAAATGAGAGAGAGCTTCCATCAGAAAGACTAAGGGGGAAGAAGCCCTCCAGAAACGGTGTTGAGCAGCAAACAAGCAGCTTATTTCACCAATCCCAGCGCAGTCACTGCGGCGCTGAACGCCCAGCTTTTCCGCTTTTCAACAATTTGAACCTAAGGGGACCTCTCAGGTTCTTAAAATGAAACACAATCTTCAAGGGCCTTTCTCCTTTTTTACACGCTCCTTTGCTCAGCATTGAATGCTTATGGCCTTCCTTTGGGAAAGATAGAAATTCTCCACTTCCACTGTTTCATTTACCCTTCTGAGAGTGGCTTATACTATCTATTCAGTTTGGGCTAGAGATCCGAATACATAAGTAGAATGACATTGTCATGGTATATGGGATATTCATCTTGCCTCTAGAATCCAAAAGATTTTGTTCATTTTTTACCCAAGGGGTTGATGGAATCTTTTTGCATATGTTCTGGACATGCTGAGAAGTAGCTTGCTTCGGGAACTGACTCTACTTACCTTAAGCGAACCATCTCCCGTTCCCCATTGATAATATTACTTACAGTAATGGTGATTCCACCCTGGGTTTGTCCCCGCAGCAGAGATGAGTTTGGCTAGCTGCCCTCACTGTTGTAGAAGGGTTGGGGATATCCTGCTGGGAGCCTCCTGACACACACTCTCCCCTGGAGTCGATGAACGCTGGGCTTCCTGGACATTTAAACCTGCTTTAGAGGAGGTTTCTTACTGGAGTAAAGCCGTTACAGATTGAAGGTGCTCTTATAGACTCCATAGGTACTATTGACCATGATAGAGGCAAAGAAAATGAGCATATGTACAGGACAACTGTATCATCTGTGTTTGTCATTTTTATTTATTTATATGTGATGATGATGCTGATGATGGTGATGATCTTGTTCTTGCCCATATTCAAAAGAGAAAAAAAAAAAGTTTGATAGCTGTGCTTTAAATCATTACATCTTTCCACATGAAAGATCTTCCCCTCTTTCATGTGGGAAGAGATGCCAGGACTGCTAGCACTGTCTTACAGAACAAGCCTCAGAGATGGAAAAGGAATGGAATATTTATTCTATGCCCCGCTAGAATATGCAATCAGATGGGGGAAGGGGGTCTTGTTGAAGAATGCTGTGATTCGGCTGCTTAGTGTGCATGTGGAGCTGTCCACCTCGAACAAAATACATTACCGCCACACAATGGGACCCATCCTCAGGGTCCTGTAACGTTGTTACCGTAATAACACTGTTGTGTGTGGCAATAGAACGGATATTATTTACAGGACCTGTCCAATCCCTGAACGAGAAGGCGAAACTGCTGTGGCTCACTGTATTTCCAGGTTCAGCCTATAGCGTTGTGGTTAAGGTGCGGGACTGAGACCCTGCTTAGTCTAATCGACAGTAAGTTGCTTTGAATAAAAGTGTCAGCTAAATGCCTGTAATACGCAGAGGCGAGCGAGCATGCACGTGTACGTTTGTGTCGGAGTTGAGTGCGCGCTCACTGGCTTGGCTCGGCATTAAAACACTTGTTTGGCAAACACCCTGAGTCACGTTTCTCACACTGTTCGCTGGGGCAGCTGCTGAGGGAAAGGCCTTTCTGAACTGTGTCTGGGAGAATCTTAAGTGTTTAAGTGCGTGTTTAACCTGTGTTTAAGCGCAATGCTTAGTGTCATTTATGTTCTAAAGGAGAGAACTTCTGTAACCTTATCATTGTATGGCCCACTTTTTGTAGTGGATTCTGTATAGTTTAGTTGCTCTGTTTAATTTTTTTATAAATGCAGAAGTAAAGAAACACGTTCACAATGGAGCTATTGTAGCCATGTACTGTATGTGTGTGCTTGTACAGTGTGCTGTATGTGTTGGTCACACCAGCGAGTGAATTGCTGTTGACAGGGGGACGTTGTAATGGAGATTGCAGTGCACATGCTGTTTCCACATGTCCTCTGTCAGAGTTTACCATCTCCATCCCTCTCTCCTTCTCCATGCTTTTCCTTTCGTTTCCTGTGAACTGATGATAGCCAGCATTCCTGGCATTCCCGGCATTCCCGGCATTGTCATGTTTCCCAGTCCCATCCCAGGGATCGCCAAACAGCCTGGTGCAACACAATGCTGTCAGCTGCCCTTGTAACTTTGGATGCTGAAAACTGCCGTTGTTTTATTGACCTCTGAGCCCCGGAAATACAATACAATAGTTGTTTTTGTTGGTTATGGCAGTGCCATGACATTCCAGGTTTTTCCATGAGGGCTGTGTGGCTGGTGTGCTGTTAGGCCCAGGAAAGGGCAGGCGGGAGAAGAGCTGAGAGCCACTGGCTCACATCAGGACAGAAGATTATTTCACTCTTTAGAACGAACACTCAAACACACAGACCCATCCATCCGCCCATCCATCCATCTGTCTACCCATCCATCCAGCCATCCATCCACCCATCTATCTATCTTCCACCCATCCGTCCACCCACCCATTCATCCACCCATCCATCCATCCATCCATCTATCCATCCATCCATCCATCCATCCCTTCATTATCAAACTGGCCGTCATTTGGGCTGGAGCCTATCCCAGCATGCAATGGGTGAGAGTCAGGTACACACACTGGACAGGTCGCCAATCCATCACAGGGCACACATACACCATTCACTCACACATTCGGGTAATGTAGACTCTCCAATTAACCTAACCTGCATGTCTTTGGACTGTAGGAGGAAACTCACACGGACACAGAGAGAACGTGCTATAGGCAGAAACATACAGTTATCTCCGTGACTATGTCCTGCTTTTTCTCTCCTTCCACATGTACAGTAGATCCTCCTCAACCCAGGGACTGTTGGCTGCATACATTAACATTTTGCTGCACTTCCCCTTGTTAACATTTCAGGGCACGTTCCCTTGTTTGTGTCATCATGGAAACAACAAGGAGAATACACAAAAATACTGCATAATACACAAGACACAGTGCTGTTGACCAGCCCACTTAAAAAAACAATTAACTGAGCAAAATTATAATTCAGAAATAATTTGACAATGCATTATATTGCACAAGCATCTCGGGGAGCTAATGCCGTCGAGATGAATGAATATTTTGTCTTGTCACGTCTGCTCATAGCTGCCTGTTAGCTCGTCCCCGGGAGAATCTATTCAAACTCATTGAATAAAGGATGTCTTGGGTGTGAAATTATTTTGTTGACTAGCTCTTATTTTATGAATATCTCCCAGGTCTACTTGTCTTAACACCCAGACTGTACTTTCCATGTGAGCAGGTTTTCCACTCCTGCTCTTCTGGGTAATTCAGATGATAATGTAGGTACTTTTATATTTACACATTTAGACAAATCCTTTAAAGTGGAGAGACAAACGCACAGTACGAGTACATGTTTAGCTCATACAGAGAATCAAACTAGTGGTTATGCTTTGCATTTAAAGACCGTGATTCAAGATGACGAGGGAATTGGCAGTTAAAATACTGTCAGCGACTGTCATTGTGGAAGAGTCAACCCCCGACTCGTTTAAAAATAGTTAGGGAGCTCGGGGCTGTAGGCTGGGTAATGAAACTGTAGCATGTGTACTGTCACAGACTGAGCGGGGAAGACTGTGGGGGCGTGGGGTTGAGTACATGATGGGCACCCTAATGCAATCAACCCTTCGACTGACTCTTCATCAAGGGTTGCCGGACGCCCGGATTTGGACCAGAATGTCTAGTTTTGAAATAACTTGTAAGGGTCTAGTTTGTGGTCCCAACAGGAACATGGAAGAATGTCTGGTTGAAATTTGACCACAGGTTTGTAAGGAATTTCTTCCATCTGCCCAGTCAAACTTTCTTCCCTACCCCGCCACTCCAGTCCGCAATCGGTTCTGACACTGTGTGAGTGGACTGTGCCTGGTTTTGAATAGTTGTAAATCTGGTAACCCTACCTTGATCATAGAGAGGCAGACTGCCTGCTAGCGCAGTGGGCGCGGTAATGGTGGAGACACAAAGCCAGGCCCCACCATTGGCCAATAATAGGGCCGGGCTGCGTTGAGCTGGCGTCAGCATCCCGCGCTCAGCACCCCACAACGTGTCGCTGTGCGAGAGGAGGCCCTGCAACAGACCGACTGAGGTCAGATTTCAATCCGCTTCGCTCGGAATGACTTCAACGGGAAGCCTTGTGATTTTTGGACAGCCTTGTGCAGTTACAGTAAAGAGGTGACCTTCTATCTAAACTTTCACCCCTCTGTTGAGAGGTCATGTTAAATGTGGTGCTAGCATTGTTTCATGTATTCATATACTGTACCAACAGTTGAACTTATGAATTATTTGTAGTTCAGTTGCAGTTGGGATTGAAGCACAGTGCTTTTCTTTAGAGTCCCACAGCACTTTTGCTAAAGATAGGTGTGTGTGCTTCTGGCAGTTGTCATGGAATAAATGGAATGAGTACAAACGCTTCGACTAAATGCAGACAGGTGTTCTTTGTGCTTTGGTTTTAAGGTGTTTTTTTCCTCTGTGAGGACAACCTTTTTTGGCCGACCTGCTGCGCACACAGGAAATGCGAGTAGGAGAAGTTAAGCGCAGGAGCGGAGACGTGTGTTTTTCTTTCCGTGCTGTATTAGAAAGGGCCGCTGTGGCGTTGGCTTTGAGGACATGGCAGCAGTGGGCAGGTATAATATGTGTCCCATGCTGGGGGTCCTGGCTGTGCGTAGGGTCTGCTGTGATTACAGACGGGCACTGAGCCCTGCAGGAAACCTGTGACTACTGCTCCTTCTTCTGATTTCTCTGGCTGTTACCAATCACTTTGTTTTTCTCCTCTTTTTTTCTTTTCCTTGCTCCTGACCTGGAAATAGAGGTCCATCATCTTAAAGGGCATTCCAACCTGTTAAATATTCCTTCTGGGGGCTAGAGGTGGAAGCAATCTTGCCTTTGGGCAAGGACACATGGGGAACAGAAAAAAGAGGAGAAAAATAAGTTATTGGAATGAGCCCCTTCCTTATTTCTTCTTCTTCTTCTTCTTCTTCTTCTTCTTCTTCTTCTTCTTCTTCTTCTTCTTTGTCTTTATTCTTTCTTTTTCAGAATATCATAAACATATTTTTAAGCTTAATTATATTAAGCCCAATTCCTTTTATTTTTGTTTGCTGTTCCTGGAAAAATGAATTTTATTAATATTAAGTATAAGAAAATGAGAAAAGTTATATAAACTCAGTTCAGCCATTTAAATAGCAAGCTGAACTTCTTAGCCCGAACCAAGGTTATTAAAATGGGGTTAGAACAGACTGTGACTTATCCAATTACAAAAGCCAACCGGAACTAAGAAGCTCTATCTGCTTACATGGCTAGATCACTTTCAGTTTGACTGTAATAAGTGGATATGACACCGTCTTTCTTAACCCTGAAAGACTAGCCCTGAGCTGGACTAGGGAAGAGCACAGAGTGTGGTTGCCACAGCAGTGTTAAACAGAGGCTAAGAAACGGAGAAACGGAGTTTAATGACCATTATGTTGTTTCACAAACACATTGTCACGGGTTTAAGGAAGTGTGTAGAGAGTATGAACAGAGGCTGCCTTTTTGAAGTGCTAGATATGTCAGTCATTCTGCCAGCACTGAGCTGTATCACTGGAGACAACCAAGACAAGGGCAATGTTTTAGCCACCCATCAATTTAAGCCATGAAAGATTTCAGTCCATTAGAGGGACAGTAGGATAGATCTGAGGAAGTGGAGTTTTTCCTTAATGCACCAGACAAAACAAAACTGTGTCTGGGAACTTGCCCTTTGAAGAATGACTGATGTGAGTTTGTTATTAAAAAATATGGTGGTTTGAGTGGTCCACAAAGCTATTGCGGTTAGTGGTGTGTTTTGTGAGTTGCCATGGGGATCGGATTTGTGTGTATGTGTGTGTGTGTGTGTGTGCTGGCTGTGGACCAGAGTTCTGGCTGTCCCTCGCCCACACTGGTACACTCACTCGAATGTGTAGGCCCTCATGCCGTTCCCCACACCCCTGCCTTGATGAGACAGGGCAAACAACCTCACCTTTTAAATAAAATGTCTTGTTCTGCAGTTTGGTGTACTAGGCAACACAACACTGCAAAAACACAAAATCTAGTCTCAACAAGTATTTCAGTGTCATATCTTAATATCGTATTCATTTGACAGTACTTTTTTGCAATATAAGACACAAATATTGTCAATGAGGTAAGACTGTTTGACCCATTTCAAGGTTTGCCAATGCGGTAAGAAAATTTCACTTATCAAGCAGACGGTAACTTAAAACAAGCTGTTATTTTCCAATTGAGAGAGAGAGAAAAAAAAGATTTTAAGTTTTATTAGGCTTGTTGAGGCAGTAATTCTGCAGTGAAGACAGAAATCTCTCTGGGCTTGTCTTACACAGACTCCATCCTCCTCAGTTCTTTCCCCTCTCTCTAGAGACAGGGCCCTAATCCCTCCCAGTACATAATAAGCATGAAGACAGCCTTTTAATGACCCCTAATATCTTCACAGTCCTGCTATCCTGCAGGAAATGTTCTGCAAGTCATTCATTTATGCAAAAGGTTAATTAATTTGCTCAATTATTCTACCTCTTTTTAGCATTCATATCAGGTGGTAATTTTTCGCTGCAAGGAGTTTAAATTAATGTGGGTGTTTCTGGGAGTTCCCCTCTGACTGTCAAACATGGGCATGGAACTGTAAGGTTACACCTTTGAATCCTGATTCGAGCTCCTGAGACAGAGGCATCTTCAGCTGAGTTATTGAGGCAAATGGAGCAGGTTGATTAGACTTTTTAATGTGTGTGCGAATTCATGGTTGTGATGCATATCCAGTCATGATCTAGGGTTTTTTTCAATCTTTTTTTTAATGTGTGTGTGTGTTTGTTTGTGTTTGTGTGTGTGTGTGTGTGTGTGTGTGTGTGCTTCGGTGTGTTTGAGAGAGAGAGTGAGACAGAAGTGAAAAACAGGTAGAGTTTCTGTAATGGTGAAACCAAATGAAAATCGCACAAGGAGACAATGAAGTCAATGATTAAATCCAATTTAATGTAATACGTTTATCCTGTAATCTAATGTGATTTGATGGAATATAATTTGTAATGTAATGGATAATGTGTAGATGGTAAATGGATAATGAGCTCCTGAGAACTACCACACTACAAAGAGCAGGGAAAACTGTACCTTACTCAGGGAATGAGTTTTATAGAGTTTTTATATGAATTTTATTTCAGCTGTGGTTAAAGTGCAGATGGCTGCTTTGAATCAGCGATATATACAGTAACTGTCCCAATCCTGTGACTCAGTCACATTTAAAAATAAACATTTCCAGTCTAAAAGCAGGTATACAAATTCTAATTACATGATATAAAAATAACATTCACAAATTGCTAAAATTGCTTGTAATATACTCTCGACTTAAGAAATAGCTGTTGCATAGCGTAGGGCAATGTCATATATTGTGCATTGCTTCAGTTTCGTACATTTAGAATTTCCAGTTACACATATTTGCTGTAATCACATCTGCAGTGATCAATGGTGGAAGTCA
The DNA here is from genome assembly GCF_963514075.1 of Conger conger. Classification (NCBI taxonomy): domain Eukaryota; kingdom Metazoa; phylum Chordata; class Actinopteri; order Anguilliformes; family Congridae; genus Conger; species Conger conger. The sequence continues at coordinate 41,451,423 of NC_083767.1, forward strand.
TTTTGTAGAGTCCCTCTTCTGCTGCCTCCAATGAAATGCTTACATAAGATTCCTAAATAGCTATAAATGGTCTCAATTATGTTAATGGATAAAAGATAGACACAACTATCTTCCAGCCATTAGGAAGACCTGGCATATTCATCTCAACTGCAGACGCTAATGATTTCCTGGCCTGTTTGTTTAAGCATCTGTTTTCACACAAACCAATTAAAGCAGTGGCATGGGCTCGATGGATAACCTCTCAGCTTATAGCCTTTGATTTATAACCGTCACGGTTTCAAACCTGTTTGTACTGTATGCTCGCTTTATGAGTTTTACACTTTATTATTTGTGTATTATAACCTACACTCTCATAAGAAATGGTTCCAGAAAGCTCATCTGTCTCTCCATAGAGGAACTCCATCTAGTTGAAGAGTTATTTGTCATTCAAAATTCTTTAATCTGGGAGTTTTTATGCTTTTCACGCCTACGTTCCATATAGGGTTCTGTAAAGAACTAGAAAGGGTTCCAAGCCGAACTTTTGATGTGTGAAATTTTACATGTCAACCATGCAAGGTTACTGATGCCCATCCTTACCATGAAAGGGCTGTCCATGCTGATCTCTTTGTGAGGGTCACCAGAGATTCCTTCTGGCCACCGCCAATTTGATGCAGCCTCCATACAGGTGTTCAGAATAGGTCAGGTCAAAATCTGCCTGTGACCAACACCATAAACCCGTCTGTGAGGGCAAGGAGCCACGTGTTTTCACATCACCATCGTGTGGTGTTAGTGTGACATCATCTGACATTCATCTGAGCCATCCTTGAGAGGATCTTAACCTGAATTGTTGAAGCCAATATACAGATTGATTTGACTTTTTAATGTGTGTGAATTCACGATGATGATGCGTATCCAATTATGTCCTTGTTTTAATCTTTTTAAGTATGTCTGTGTGTCTGTGTGTGTGCATATTTATTATTTAATATAACATAAGTTTTTTTTTTGGTATTGTCTCATTCACTTTGTCTCTCTGTCACACTCAGTAGGCTTGTGTTGCAGTGTATACCTGCACTGGCTACTCTGTCTCCCTCCAGAAATTCACACCAGTGATGATTTACTTCACAAATCTTTTCACAGCTATTGGTGGTGACCCTTGGCCTGCTGATTTTCTTGGCCGGTGGACACAGAGTGGATTCTCACTTTTGGAGAGTAATTTGTTGTTGTTTCTTGGCCTTTACTCTGTCCCGCAGTGTAACATCATAAATGACTAATTTTAGGGCATCGTGAGTGCCGTGTTGAGCAGAAAATCCTTTGTCTTCATCGTGACAGACCCATGAGTCCGTAACCGAATTGTGTCCACATCACCTCCGGCTGTTTCACTTTGCACTGGCTGTTGTGTAATAGGTTGTCACGGTGACCTGGGAGGGAGGGTCCCATTCTGTGGAATAATCAATTGCCCGACTCATCGTCAGAGATCCTACAGGGTTGGACGTTCGATCCTCCTTTCTCTATCTGTAGCTCTCTCCGTTTCCCCCTGTATGAATAAAACACAAATATGAAAAGGGGTCAAAGTGTCCGCTCTCTGTCCAAACCTACATCCTAGCTACTACAACCCATTCTCACAGTGTTGCTGCCATATGGTGGCAGTGTTATAACGCTGAAAAAACATTCTCGCAACACTGTGAGGACGGACCTCCACGTTAGTCTGCACTCTCTAAAATAAACAGAAGCCATTGCTGCCGTTTCACAGGTAAACAAATGCAATTACTCATTCACAGAACTAACAATAGGGCTGAATGTTGTTATGGGATGGGAAAATGGGATGAACAGGATGGATGTGCTCTTCTGGGGCCAACACTCCACTGGGATCCCTGTGGAGATGGGTTTTAATAATGTTACATGGACATGTTTATCTGTGAGCCAGGTCATGCTTAATTAGACATAATGCTACAAATTATAAACGCATTATTAGCCTTATTAATATTCATTTAGCATTGCCTGCCCTAAATGAAAGCTTATAATTCACATCTGAAAAGGTATTTGTGAATAATGTTTCTGAAACATCCATTAATCCATTGCAATAAAACACTGAATAGCTTGTGTGCAGAGCCCGTATTGAAGCCATTTAAAGGGCTGAATGGGGTCTTCTTTAGACGGTTTATATGTAATGATTAACTGTCATTCATTGGTCATTAATGGAACCTTGATCTTTTGTCAAAAGTGTAAAAAACTGGTACCACTTATTCTGATTCCAATGATGTTCAAAGTCGCTCTGCCACTGGTTTAATATGAGACAACATTCCACCACCTGCCGAGATGGTGAGGGTGATGTCTGCCATTATTTTTTATTTATTTAAGAGGAGGGTGAACCTCTACAGTTCTCTTTCTCTTCCAGGAATACGATCAACCATATTAACATTACAATAAACTTGTAACATTTTCATTTTGGCATTCTGTATGAAGACAGAATATGTATTGTTACCATTCTGTTTCGTTTTCATGGGTAGGGGATTATTTTTCTAAAAACAATGTCAAAAATGTTGGATCAGTAAGCTTTGACTTCAACTTCAACTTAAACTCTGAGCTCTGATGCTGGAACGGGCATTGTGTGTTTTGTCAGAGGCAATAAACTGTATTTTCTGGTTTAAAGGGTACCTGTGCTTGGCCTCTATGCAAGATTTATATCAAGTGAATAGATGCATATTTCAAAATGAGCCATGGAGAAAGTTTTTGAGGGTGTACCATGTGTATACCATGCCTAAAACCCCTGGGATTTGTAGTTTTATTTAGAGAAATAAACCATACCAGGTGCTGTGTAGGTTCCCAGCAGGAACTACAGCATGAATCTCCTGTTCAAAGGGGCACTTGCCAGTGAATAAACACCATTAATCCTCGGCAGCTGAATTTATGCGTGTGGCCCATATATGGGAGGTGGTCTCTTCTACCACCTGACCAATTAGAATCTCACCAAACCCCCTAGTGTACTGTAGAACATTTATGTTGTTGTGCATTTATAATCAACCATATTTTGGACTGTTACGAGGAAATGCACCCATGAATAATAGACACAGCTCTGATAAAGGCAAGTTTATAACCAGTGCACTATATTACTGCTGGGCCTTTTTGTTGCTTAACTATTTGCTGGAAATACACACGCAGCAACACGGGTTTTAGTGTGGATAAAAGTGAAATAAAATTTAGGCTTTATTCTGTAGGAAAGAAATAATAGCCCAGAGTGTATATTATTCTTGAGACTACATTTTATGTTCCAAGTCCATAATAGCAGTAATTTCTTTATCTTGATTTGGAATGAAGGATTATCCAGCATTGATATTAATCTTCAATGCAAGCTGTAATTTGTTGAAGACAGTTTGTGAGAACAAATCTTGAGCTGCGCTCTGCATCAATGTCTGTGATAACTCCCTCTCCCCCACAGCTTTGCGAAAGCAGCACATTTTTCAAACCAGTGACCAAGTATGTCATGTGAATTTCGCCAAAGCATTCTGCGCTAAAACCAGACCTGGGTCAAATACTTTTCTGTGCTCGATTGATCTTGCCTGGTGCAATTGAACCAACCAAGAGGACCAGTATTTCATAGAGAGTATATCATAGTATATCAGTGGTATTATCCTTCAGCACTCTGACTGCAGGTCTTTCTCTGAAAACTGGATGCAAGAGGCCTTCGTTGAGCAATGTTCTCTCCTGTAAAATGTCTGCTCGAATGTGCCAACAAATGCTTTTTATTGTGGTAGCTCAAGCTTCAATATCACCATAAGTGCCCTTGCATGTCTTTGTGTTTACCTTTGTAACTTATGTTATTTAATATACTTTATTTAATATAACAATTGCTCGATGTTTCTATGATAAATGAGTCACTTTTAATATGAAAACCTGCTTAAAATTCACAATGTGGTCTCCGCAGCTGCGAGTATATTAACAAGATTAATTTCCTAATTTAATGCTGTCATACTTACAAATGTGGGCTAGCTTTCAATGTGTCTGCGCCTCTAATGGTGGTCTAGCGCGGTGGTCTGTGGATGTAGTTATGGACGGCAAATGTTGTTTTTCTCCTGCCTGATGACGACTTTTTATCCAATGGTGCAATCATTTGTCCCTGTTAGGGGTGCATTTGCACCTGTGGGTGGTTTTTTAGGCAGTTGTTCCCAGTGGGTGGCTTGTAAGAGTGCACTGTCGGTCGTTGGTCATGCTAAATTAAACAGTGACATCTTTGCTGGCTCATTAGTATTTGCAGTGTATAAGCATTTGTTTAGATACTGTATATGTTAAAGGGCAATCCATTTCAATCTCAAATGTGAACATTTATCAAACCATATTTGGTAACACTTTACAATAAGGTTCCATGAATTGCCATGAACTAATGCAGTTGCTAACTAACTACTGGGAAGTTAATCTGTATAGCTCTGTTAATGTATTTGTACATCATTAATTCATCATCAATGTATTTGTTATTGGTTAACTGATTATAATTTCATCCATGGTTTGCAAATGCATAAATATTAATGAAAAAAATGTTGTTCATGCGTAATGAATTTGTCTATCATTAATTAATGTTAACAACTACGTTAGTTCATGCTAATTCATGAATCTTATTGTAAAACATGACCTCATATTTAAATAAGGGTTGGATAACAGTAAGGATTAAGGATCTCCTAGATAGAGATCTAGGTTGGGACTAGTGCTACACTAATACAGATCAATGGTCTGTCACAGCAGCTAATGTCCCTCAGAGATATAGGCCAAGTCCCTCAAAGCCTCTCATACACACAGATCACACACGCTCGAGTCCATTCCCTTAAAGGCTACAAATCTCACTGTGACTTTGTTGTTGGTCTCTGTGTGAAAGGGCCTATAGTCGTGGAATGTGGATATCGCCGCTATGCGCTATGAAGTGGATTTTTGATCGCTTTCAGTGACAAACTCCCCAAACGGTAAAATGGCATTACCGTGACAGCATCTGCTTACGCACCATTACTGTGTGTACTCTAAGCAAGCATGAGAGAAACATCAGAGAACTGCTTTCACTTGAGCTGGCTAGCCTTCTGTCAAGCACTCTTCTGTAATAAACTATCCATCCATCCAGTTAGACAGAAATATAGGATCATACTTAGGTAGTTAAAAAAGGATCAATCATATTTCTTCTGCTCTTGGCCTCTGGAGCCAGGACATGGATGTGTGTTTATGGTCGTGGCTAACTTGCTTTTATTGATGCATTTAAAAATGTTTTTTACTGTATTGGAAGCTATATGAAATAGAAACCTCCAGACGGATCCATTAAATGCAACCAGTAGAGTGCCCCATCTCATTAGCATTGAGTGTCCTTTCAGGGAGACGGGGAACTACGCTCTGAGAAATAAAGAGATTGTGGAGGTATATCTCTGTTCTTCAAGGATCAAATTTCCCAAATGTACCATGAAAGTACAGTATGTTCTTTTTGGGTACAACTGAAAAAAATGTACAAATGAATTATATATTGCTGGTTAGGGGTACAATATTAAGTACCTATAGGGTACTGACCCAGCAACAAGCATTTCTGTACCTTTATTTCTGAGAGTGTAGGGTTACCAGAATATCCGGTTTTCAAATTTGTTTCTAATTTAGTGGTCCCAACCGGACAATGCAATGTCAAGTTTGAGCAACCGATGGAGGTAATTTACCAGTAGTTCATAGTGAATTAGTGGGTCCGTGACTTCCTGGTCTGATAGACCCCCGGTCTGGTACTGATACTATGCTTCCCGTGGCGCGTGCTGTCAAGTTTAGACAGATTCTCAATGGGTCAGTACTTGCGTTGACTCCTCTGTGTTTGATGACTATGAAAGCAGAGGTTCCCCTCACCCACAGAGTGGGTCGGGAAACGCACAACATCTGCCATTAGGAAGCCGCGGTGCCAGCTACGTGGGCTTTTAGTGGCACGCTGCAGTTAGCGCTCCTCCTGGGAGAGACGTGTTGGGAGAATTACCTCGCAGGGTCGCCGCGCGAACACGCGCTGTCTCGCACCTGCTATCGAGTCGAAACGAGGGCGGTCCGCATGTCGAGGCGTTCTCGCGCCCTGTCGCTGTCACGGCGGCCCTGCGCAAGTCGGTCTGGGGTGGTTTCAGCCTCCGAGAAGTGTAGGTTCTGTGTTTATGTTAATGAGAGCTGTGTTTGTCCTGTGAATATAACGAAAGCCCTTACACAGAATTGCATCACACGCTGCATCTCCGTGTAGCACTCACAGTCACACTGAGGCAGACAGGGCTGTGCTGTAGTGTTGAGGGCCCGTGACTTTTTGCTAGAATGTTCCATTGCTTTAATTGGTTTTATTGAAATACAAGGAATATAATTGAAAAGAAAATGGTTAGGGAGTGTTGTTGTACGCTGTAGAAGGTTTTGTACTTTTGTATACATCTGTTTCGGAAATGTGATTTCTGCATGAACCTGCACCCTTCTGGTTGTGTGTGCATGCGTTTGTGTGTTTATGTACACTATTACATGGGTATGATAATAATATCAAAAGATGGGATTTATCCCATGTTTTTTCAATTTTTCATTTTACTTTGACTTTAGTTCACTGGCATTTATAGAAACCACATATTTATCCAGAACGACATTCAATTAAATTCATTCCTGAGAGGAGAGGAGTCCCAAGAGATACAGATGCAATTAGTGCAGACTAGTGCAGATCTTTCATCCCACCTTCATCCAAGTCCAGAATTGCATCACATTTGTTAGCCAGCTTGTTAGCTAGCTATCCTGCAGTTCACCAGCTGTCCAATGTCTTGCATTCAAGCTTGACAGCTCATGCATAGCAGGTGACCAATCAACAGGACTGCAGCTGACAAACCAATAAGAGCAGGTCCTATTGCACAATGAAGTGGGGGAACCCCTTACAGCTGAAAGCCTGCCTCCCTTTGGAGTTGCGTGACTGATTGTGTCACAATATGTATGTAGTTTAGACTGTGGGGCATGTCAGCTCAGCTGTATCCGTGTCCCTGGAGGCTGCTGGTGTGCATGTCTACTGCGCAGAAGAGCTTAATTTCCTGTCCAGCTCTGAAGGGGCCTGTTGGGCAAAGCCATTGATCGTTGGGTGTAAGTAAATGGCTTCTCACTGCAACCGGGGATGACGGAACAGGCGTGGGGTGAGAACTCTTTGTGGGAGCCTGGAGTTAGTTTTATAACTGAGGCTGGAGTCTCTCATGTTCTCCACGATGACAAACAGCCAAGGGGTGACATTGGCTCAGACGGTAAGAGCAGTTGTCTGGCAGTTGGAGGGTTGCCGGTCGATCCCCCGCCCCGGGCTGTGTCCCTGAGCAGGACACCTAACCCCAATCGCCCTTAGTGTGCGTATGAATGAGTGAATGAGAAGCATCGATTGTACAGAGCTTTGGATAAAGGCGCTATATAGATGCAAACCATTTACCAAACATTAATTCCTCCATGAGAGCGATCCAGGTGAGAGCGATCCCCTCACTCACTCATCAATACCCATTTTATCGGTGTGTTCCACCAGACTGTGTGTCTCTATGCTCTAAAACTGCTGAATGTGTGGAATTTTCTTCATTTAGCTTTGGTGGCGAGCACTACTACTACTACTACTACTACTACTACGCTTTTTTACCTTTTAAAGACATATTGGTGTCCTTTAATGTGTAGTCTGGGGAACACAAATGCCCTGAAATATACAGTGGACAGCCTCTGCTTGTTATTCCTACCTTTTGCTCATATGCTGCATTTCAGTGTTCACTGCCCTGCTTTGGTGTGGCTGGTTAAGCACCTCTCTACCTCTCTCTGCTCCTCTGTAGTGGGTTAGATTGTGTCTGAGACATGGCCAACGCATGCCAGGGCTATTATGGAATCTTATAGAGTCTCTGACAGGCTTGCTCGTTGCCATGGTGCCGGCCACCACTGTGACATTGGCGTTGACTGGGAGTTGTAAACAAATATTGATCAGGAGGAACTAATTAGATTTTTTTTCCCCTCGACATGTTGTGAATTAAACTCAACTGCTGACTGCAATGTACGCATTTTCTCCCTCAGGCAAAGTTCCTGTGGATCTCCCTGGGGTTGATGAGCTCATGGGTAATCACACTTTATTGGGGTGGTATTATTACCAGGCCTGATCTCTTTTAATCGAGCCAGATTTTCAGCAAGCGCTTGCTGAGAAATGCTCAAACTGGTCCATCATTATTGACCTGCAAAAGGTTAAAAACCCTAAATGTAATTATATTTGTGTGAGTGTTTGTGTGAGTTCTGGTTATGGACGTCTGCCAAGCAAGCAACATAATGTGATCAGGGGTTTCCCAGAATATGGCCATCATAGATGGTGATAGACGGTCACCTCTATTTTCTATCAGACAGAGGACATCCCCGCTGTCAGCAGAGGACAACAGTGGTGTCCTTTTCTGTGTCTCGGCTGTCTGTCCACAATGAATGGGGCGCAGATAAAGAGTTATGCCCCGAGACACTGAGGGTGTCAAATGGACTTCCTGGCACTGCAGTCAAATGGACTTCCTGTCACTGCAGTCAAATTGGCTTCCTGTCACTGTCGTCAAATGGACTTCCTGGCACTGCAGTCAAATGGACTTCCTGTCACTGTAGTCAAATGGACTTCCTGGCACTGCAGTCAAATGGACCTCCTGTCACTGCAGTCAAATGGACTTCCTGTCACTGCAGTCGAATGAACTTCCTGTCACTGCAGTCGAATGGACTTCCTGTCACTGTAGTCAAATAGACTTCCTGTCACTGTAGTCAAATGGTCTTCCTGTTATTGTAGTCAAATGGACTTCCTATCACTGTAGTCAAATGGTCTTCCTGTTATCGTAGTCAAATGGACTTCCTGTCACTGCAGTCAAATGGACTTCCTGTCAGTGCAGTCGAATGGACTTCCTGTCACTGTAGTCAAATGGACATCAGTTGATGCTGTGTACAAGTAAACAATTCTAATGTCTGGTAATACTTCATAACAATGGAAAGATTAAGCTTGTAAACCTGGCTGCTTATTTAGTAATATTTAATTGAATTCCATTGTTCATAAAAAAAATTTTTTTTTTAAAATCAGGTTACCATGTCAAGACTCTGACACAATAGCTGAGTAATTATCCTAAAAGTATTCAAACTAATTATTTTTATTCTTGCAGACAGTGCATGCGACGGCTTCAGGGCCAGACACAGTGGTGGGTAGTGAGCTGTGAACGTTTGCTGCTTGGAGTCTTGATAATAACTAGAATGTGGCAGTTCTCAGTGATTAGTTGGTGCCTTCGAACAAAGATGGCTTGGCTTTTTGTTTGGTGCTTGAGCACTGACATCGAATGAGGCTAGTCTTCAAATCCTTCATTGTTGCCTGTGTGTTCTAGTATGCAGACCTTACCTTACCTCTCTTGTATTTCTGAGGCTGCCTCTCCATCTCTGTCTCTGGTCTTGTGCGTTAAGTGACCGGTATCAGCAGGGTTACAGGACATCATAAAGTGTTCAGCAGGGTCACAGTACATTAGAACATTATCAGCGCAGTTAGAGAATCAGCGCATTGACAGCTCCTCCAGGTGAAGCCATTCCCTGGGCTTGTTCGGGGCAAAATTGGCTCAGGAGGTACAGTGCATCCAGAACGTATTCACAGCGCTTCACTTTTTCCACATTTTGTTATGTTCCAAAATGGAATAAATTCATTTTTTTCCTCAAAATTCTACACACAACACCCCATAATGACAACATGAAATACATTTTTTTGAAATTTTAGCAAATTCATAAAAAATAAAAAACTAAGAAATCAGATGTACATAAGTATTCACAGCCTTTGCCATGAAGTTCAAAATTGAGCTCAGGTGCATTCTGTTTCCACTGATCCACTTCCACTTGAGATGTTTCTACAGCTTAATTGAAGTCCACCTGTGGTAAATTTAGTTGACTGGACATGATTTGGAAAGGCACACACCTGTCTATATAAGGTCCCACAGTTGACAGTGCATGTCGGAGCACAAACCAAGGGTGAAGTCAAAGGAATTGTCTGTAGACCTCCGAGACAGGATTGTCGAGGCACAAATCTGGGGAAGGATACAGAAAAACTTCTGCTGCTTTGAAGGTCCCAATGAGCACAGTGGCCTCCATAATCCATAAATGGAAGAAGTTCGGAACCACCAGGACTCTTCCTAGAGCTGGCCGCCTGTCTAAACTGAGCAATCGGGGGAGAAGGGCCTTAGTCAGGGAGGTGACCAAGAACCCGATGGTCACTCTGTCAGAGCTCCAGCGTTCCTCTGTGGAGAGAGGAGAACCTTCGAGAAGGACAACCATCTCTGCAGCAATCCACCAATCAGGCCTGTATGGTAGAGTGGCCAGACGGAAGCCACTCCTTAGTAAAAGGCACATGGCAGCCCGCCTGGAGTTTGCCAAAAGGCACCTGAAGGACTCTGGAGCCTATCCCAGCATACATTGGGTGAAAGGCAGGAATACACCCTGGACAGGTCGCCAGTCCATCACAGGGCACACACACCATTCACTCACACACTCATACCTACGGGCAATTTAGACTCTCTAATCAGCCTAACCTGCATGTCTTTGGACTGTGGGAGGAAACCAGAGTACCCGGAGGAAACCGGCCCCGGCTGACGGGGATTCGAACCCAGGACCTCCTTGCTATGAGGTGGCAGTGCTACCCACTGCACCATCCGTGCCGCCCTATGTACGGAGACATCCTGAATGAAAACCTGCTCCAGAGCGCTCTTGACCTCAGACTGGGGCGACGGTTCATCTTTCAGCAGGACAACGACCCTAAGCACACAGCCAAGATATCAAAGGAGTGGCTTCAAGACAACTCTTTGAATGTCCTTGAGTGGCCCAGCCAGAGTCCAGACTTGAATCCGATTGAACATCTCTGGAGAGATCTGAAAATGGCTGTTCACCGACGCTCCCCATCCAACCTGATGGAGCTTGAGAGGTGCTGCAAAGAGGAATGGGCGAAACTGCCCAAAGATAGGTGTACCAAGCTTGTGGCATCATATTCAAAAAGACTTGAGGCTGTAATTGCTGCCAAAGGTGCATCAACAAAGTATTGAGCAAAGGCTGTGAATACTTATGTACATGTGATTTCTTAGTTTTTTATTTTTAATAAATTTGCAAAAATAAAAAAATAAAAAATTTCATGTTGTCATTATGAGGTGTTGTGTGTAGAATTTTGAGGAAAAAAATGAATTTATTCAATTTTGGAATAAGGCTGTAACATAAAACGTGGGAAAAGTGAAGCGCTGTGAATACTTTCCGGATGCACTGTAAGAGCAGTTGTCTGGCAGTCGGAGGGTTGCCGGTTCGATACCTGTCGAAGTGCCCCTGAGCAAGACACCTCACCCCCAAATGCTCCGGACGAGCTGGTCGGTGCCTTGCATGGCAGCCAATTGCCGTTAGTGTGTGAGTGTTTGTGTGAATGGGTGAATGAAAAGCATCGATTGTGCAGTGCTATATAAATGTCAACCATTTTTCCATTTGTGTTTATATGACTGGTCCTAGGGTGACATGCATAGTGGTAAAACTGTGACCAAAGGTCTTGAAATGTAGTGCCCCAACGACACATGGCCTTAGTATGTCCAATAAACAAGCGTGTCATAACAAGCCCTTTACCCGCTAGCCCTATCCCTGCATCCTCAATTTAAAACCGATCTGTATGATAATTAGCCTGCGCTACAAAATACATGCATGCATGCATGGACGGGTTTTGACAATGATAATCGCCACGCATATAAATTGCTTTCTAAAACACACTCTGTTCCAGGTAATAAAAACTCAGTGGACGCCATTTTGGACCATACCCAGTTTAACCGGCACGGAACAATGCAGTGGGGTTTAAATGCCGTAAACAGGCATTCAGAGATCATTTCGCGTTGGGCTTCCATCCACTCCAGGCAATCATGCAGCTCAGGACACAGCGAGAGAGCATCCGTTACATGCAGTCTCTTTTCTCCTGCACTCTTGGCTGTTAGACTCTGTTTACACCTCCAACAATACGGCCTTCTGCTACAGAGAGAGGCCAATGAAATACTGCCAGCATTCAGGTTCTCTCTCGCTGCAGTTTTCACCCACCACAGGTAACAATATATGCAGGAGGTGCATTCTGTTGGAGCCTTTTTTTCAAGGACTTTATTGCTTGCAGTTTTTTTTCATCTTTGGTTTTGTTTTCTTTGCTGTGCGCAAGTTATATAAGGGCATGGCTCTTCAGAGTCATTATAGAATAGATTGGCAGGCCTTCTCTTAAAACAGTGGTCCTTTTTACAGTGGTCAGTGTCATAGCTGTAGGTTTTGAAACTGCTGCTAACTGGTTGACCAGTTCAGACTAGCGCCTAGCTCGACATGGTTTGGCTGGTTGACCAGTTCAGACAAACTCCCAGCTTGACATTGGTTGACCAGCTCAAGTTAGGTCTTTGAAACAGCTGGTGGCTGGTTGACCAGCTCATACCCAGCCAGACCAGCTTATGACCAGTTTGACCAGCACAGCTTTGAAGCTGGCATAGCTGCATTTTTCAGCAGGGTCAAGACAAGCTGCTGGACCACGTAGGCTTGCCTAGTCAAATGTTAAGACTCACAAGCGTGCTAGCTGGTCTAGCTATTAATTCATTTGAAAATATATTGGGGGTGATACAGTGCACATCATTGATGTGCATTGGTGGTGATAACGACAAGGTTACTCCAGCTTCACTTTGGATTAGGTGATATACTAATGCTACTGCTACTACTACTACTACCCCCAGTGTAAAATCCAGCTATGACGAGCTTGAAATACGAGCTACCAGCTCTTTCAAAAACTAGCTTGAGCTGGTGAAACCATGTTGAGTATGGAGCTGGTCTAACTGGTCAACTAGTTACCAGCTATGTCAAGACCTAGCTTGGGCTGTTTTTTTCAGCCAGGACTACTACTAGTACTACTATTATGATTATTAGTGGTACAGTCACAGCAGGAGTAGCAGGACTAGTTGCAGTAGTAGTAACATTAGTTGTAGTCACAGTCGTAATAGTAGTAGGAGCTGTATTAGAGGTTGCAGTCATAGTAGCAGTAGTAGAAGCAGCAGTAGTTGCAGCAGTTGTAGTAGTAGCAGCAGTATTAGAGATTGCAATAGTAACAGTAGTAGTAGTAGTAGCCGTGGCAGTAGTAGTAATAGTAATGGCAGCGAATGGTAATGGTACAGCTCATGCAATCAGTATGTATATAAATAACAGAAGTGGCATAAGTTTGAGGCCGTGACCATGGTGTTAGTCCAGTTCTCTCAGTCGGTGCGAGTCTCACTACCTTTTCATCTGCGCTAAACGCTGAGCTGAGGCTTGACTAATCTAAAGCTGCCCCCAGGACACAGTGATGCCATTCACCGTTAGATTAGCGTCTGAAGAGAGTGATGCTACGGGTCTTCTCCATACTTAGTACAGCGTGATCCAGCGTGAGCCTGGAAATCATATTACAGCCGTGCTGTCGCTGTTCAAACGCATTAGGGCTTGAACGTGGCGATGGGCTCTGTGTGCAGAGCTGACGGTGTCCTGCCACGTCTGTCACTCTTAATTGTATTGTATTTCTTTAATTGGAGCTGTTGTGCATGCAGTTGATGGACAGGCGTTGTTGTACAGTGTGTGGGTAATGTCGAATGACACTGCAGTAACAGGCAGGGCTGGGATGTGTTTAGACCCATATTTTTTTGTCGATTTTTAATGTGACCTACATAACAACAATACAGTACATGTAATTGTATGTGCATGCAAGTCAAGCCTTGAAAATACTGAATTATACCATTACTTAATGAGAAGGAAGTGCCGGGCTATTCTGCCCAAAATGTGAAAGAGCAGCTCGTACAGAAGCTAGAGTGGATTGCAGCTGCTGGGCCTTGATTTTGCCGTTATGTTTCCCTTGAAATGAAAGAAGATGGAGGTTGTTCCAGTTTTGGTCCACCCACAGTTGCACTATTTCACAAATCGCGACTCTCAAAAAGGCAAGTGCTCTCCGTACATTCGTCATTTAAAAAAAATGAATAACAAGCCAAACTTCCCGGTGAAATTTCTTTGCTAATGCCATTAGCAACGTTAATGATGTCATCAGCCGAGTGAGTGACAGGAGTGGAGTATGGTTGCCTGGCAACAGCAGAAAAGATGCCTCTAGCGCTTTTCACAGAGTCGGTTTCCTGCATTCAAGACGGTTACAGTTAGTGCGCCTCACGTTTTCAAGTGTACAAAGCCTGTGTGATCTCAGCCTTATGGGTTAATGTGTTACCTGTGAGGTTTACCGATCGCATGTACACTATAAGGGAAAAAGATACACACATTTATTTAGTATTTAGCTATACAAAGAGTTGCATATCATGTGCAGATTTATTTTTTAAAAGCCATTCTGGTGACCCAGTTTTAAAGTCTCCTGAGCATCTGAGACTCAGGTTTGGAAGCCACTGGTTTAGACAGCAAATTGACCCACTGCTTTCACAGCAAACAGTCACACAGAGTAGGTATGATACAGAACTCTCCCATGGGGTACGCCTTAGTTGTCGGTGTAAACCCTATATTGCTAGCTGTGTCCCTTGTATTTACGGTAATTCTCAAAGTTCTGCCCCCAGTGAACCTTATGTTAGTAACCCCAGGTGCAGAAAGTCATTGTTGTCACTGAAAAGCCCAAAGTGCTGCTGTCACTGCGAAACGAAAATCAAAAGCCCCTTTTTCAGATGCCTTAACTTTGATCACCGTGGAGCGAGAGAGAACGAGAGAAAAGAAAGAGAGGGTTTTGAACGCGCGGGCGGGTCGCTGAGGATCTCGTCGCGGTGAATCCCGTTGTCTCTCCCGGCTCTTTATCCCACCTGCTTCCTCGACGCTCTTCCTACACACAGACCGGCGGGCAGCTTTCCTCCCTTTGTATCCCATCGCCATAACAACGGCTTGGCAGGATCGAGAGCGAGGGAGCGAGCGCTCGGATGAGTCTCTGCCGTTCGGTCCGGGGTCTGGCGCGAGGGGGAGATCGGGGCGAGCGTGAGCGCGAACGCGTGCGATCCGGCTCCTGGATGGTGACCGCCGCGGCCGCGTTCGGCGGGGAAACGGGGGTGAACGCGGGGACGAAAGAGGAGCGCTTCGGGGACCGGGCGATGGAATAACGGCGCACATGGTGAGTGCTTTGTGCTTTTCTGCGTCTCTCGTGCCGCGCTCGGGATCCGACAAGGTTTCTCACATCTGTGTGTGCGAGCGCGCGTATGTGTGTGTGCGCATATAAGTTATGTAACTCCTGTACTATGGAAACAGAAGAATATAAAAAGACACGGATCTCTTTTACTATACCAACTGGGTGTTACGCAAGAAAAAAAACCTGACCTGTTTATTTTCCAAATAATTCTGAATGTGGATAATTGCTAAGTTAGCCATTACTAGCCTTATTACCACAGTGCCTCGCTATAAATAAAGGCTCTTTCTATAACAGTAGCAGTAGGGTTGGGGGTTCTGATGGCTACAGTAGTAATGTTATAACACCAGTAATACAGCCACTGCAGTAATCTCACTGTAAATATTAGTGCTTTTAACTGACACGCACATGCAAATTGTGCATGTAGAGTTAGATGTTGCAAAGCCAGTATCCATGCCATTGCTTGCAGTGCATGGGTGCAGATCTCTATGACAGGTGAGGCGGGGTGTGACTTGACGGTGTCTGTAGGAGGACAGTAAAGCGGTGTTTAAGGCGGTCTGGGCAGGCTCCGCGCGGTGTTAAAAGCCCGGCATCACGTTGCGTGGCGCAGCTGCGTCGGGCGGCCGTGGAAATGCCCTCGCCAGCTGGAGCGCGAGGGCTGTGAGCGTGTGGGCGCCCGAGCTTCTCCTGCGCGTACCGACGGACGCCCACTCAGCGCAGCCCACAGAGGGATCTGCGGGGGTTACATAACGCGCTCCAGCCCTCGCCCTGCGCTGCTACTGCGGCTGATGTGTGTGCGCCTCTCTGCTTCTGCACGGCCCCAACGGGTCTGTTTTCTGTTGTTTTTCTCCTGGATTGAGACTTCTAATGTCTTCTGCAGGCCGGATGCGATTACTGCAATGTCGTGCGTCCATGTCAGAGAGGGCATGTCCTCCTCCAAGATGCACACCACTTGTTACTGCGTCTTTTCACTCCATCCAGTCCTTGTTGATTGCATTGCATGACATTAAATGCATTTAGTAGATATTCTTATCCAGACCTGGGTTCAAATTGTACTTGTTCTTGATTCAAATACTTTTCTGTGATGAATTGATCTTGCCTGGTGCATTTGAGGAGCTGCAGGGAGGAGCAGATGGGTGGGGTTTACACTTCTGGGATCACTTCATCTATTCCGATACAACAGGCAAGGTTAACCAAATGCAGAAAATAAAAATGCATTTCAATCGAAGATAAATCGAAAATAAACGCTGTTTGGTTCCCAGGTCTGTTCTCATCCAGAGCGCCTGACTCCGAGAGGTCTCTGCTCTCCTCCGTCGGGATTTACGGCCGTTCAGGTCTGACCGGCTCTTCAGGAGACAGGCCTCTTATCTCAACGCTGATTTTAATATCCCCGCTCCAGAGGGCAGCAGTGTGGAGTAACGCTAAAGGTCCTGCACTTAACACGGAAGATAAGCGCTTGAATCCCAGGGTGACACTGCTGTTGTACGGCTGGTCTAGGTTCTTTACCTGATTTCTATCTGTAGATGCAGTATCTGGCTGTATAAATGGACAGTATGAAAAGTGTAACCTGTATAGGTTGCTGTGGATAAAGTCACCTTACGCATTATTCTGTGTAAAATAATGTAAAGTACTGTCGGTAATCTCCATCCCATCATGTCTGTGATATAAAGGGACACATCCACCCACAATCACACTTGATGGAGATGGGCCTCAGTACATAGAATTGTCTGTATTTGAACATTTTGGTTAGCGTGTCCTTCAATATCTCTCCTATGGTAGAGCTCTTGGTTTCAAGTCTATTACTGTGACATTTTCCCTGACCGATTCTTCTCGAGACATTAATGATTGTCTGGATGTAAAGGATGAAAGTATTTCTTATTTGAGTGTTAAAACTGTGGCCATGAACACTAACAATACAAAGCAAATCTTAAAGTAATATTCCTTGTGAAGTTGAGATGTTTTCCATTGTTTGGGTGCAGGCATGAAATTGATGTTGACTGATCAAACCGGGACCCAGAAAGCGAGTTCTGTTGAGTCTTGATTTCATCAGATGGGCTGTTTGCAGCGGACTTTAATATTCGCGAAAGAGCAGAATCAGCCTCTGTGTTATCGCCCCTCTCGGATTCCCATTCATATCTCAGCGCGCGTGCGCAATACCGCATATTTTTCTAATGGGTGTAACATTCATTTCAAATCCCTGCACTCACAGATTTGTTTATTTTTCTCCCGATTTAGAAAGCCTCCTCTTAACTGTATGCCTGTTTCATGACGGCTGTGTCCTTTTTTAACATTAGAGCAGGAAGACAAGCTTGTACGTCCTTTGAAATGTTGGGATTCACTTCGCTGCACTGGTTGGGTTGCACAGTCCTTGTACAGGAGAACTGCAATGCTACTGCCAGATACTGTTGGCACTAATGCATTGTGGACCACGTGGTTTGTCAGCCTCCCTTTTTTCATCCATCTCCCGTGTTTAAGTTCTGTATATGATTCGAGTAGCATGGCACCAACTCTTCCTGAATTATTGATTGGTACATTCACATTTACGCGCTGTGTTCTCTCTCTCCTCTCTCTCTCTCTCTCTCTCCCTCTCTCTCTCTTTCTCTCTCTCCCTCCCTCTCTCTCTCTCTCTCCCTCTCTCTCTCTCTCTCTCTGTCCCTCAGGCGAACCTGAAGAAGCTCATGGAGCATGTCCAGCAGAGGAACGTTGAGAAAGTGGCGAAGGCGCTGGAGAAGGGTCTCGATCCCAATTTTCATGATCCCGACACGGGAGGTAAGGGGCCCCATATCCGGGAGCGGGAAGCTTGTTGGAATGATCTTGACTTGTGTTGTGTTCTCTGCTGACAGTTCTCCCTCTCTCGTGTCTTTTTCTCTCTCCCTCCCTTGATCTTCCTCTCCCTCGCTCTCTTTCTGTATTGGATCAAACACACTGGACCTAGCAGTAGCTCTGTGTTGCGCTGTAGGCAGCTGCTTCTCACTGGTTCTGGCAGGCGAGGGGAAGCAGCCCTTGAGACCTGTCCTCTCATCCGATCTTTAACTGACTGACATGGCGGTTCCCTCAGAAGTACTGGACATTTACCCTTCCTGTATCGTCCGTCCACTTTCACAGGAAAGAGATGTGATTAAAGATTAAAGTGATAATTTGATGTTATGTTATCCTTGTCCTAGCACGATAAGGAAATAGTCTTTAGTTTATTGGCATGTAAGTGACACAGAGGGCAATATAAATGCACAAATGGGTTTGAAAGCTCCCTTGCTGCACGGTCAACGCTGCCCTGCGTGTTCACTGTGGAGTGGTTTGGGGAGGCCTGGTTCACGTCACCATGTAAGGGCACGGGGTGGAAACGGCGAAGAGCGACCCTCAGAACCAAAAAATCAGCAGTGTCCCCTGTCTCTGGGGTCCTACGGGATGAGAGCGCTGTGGAACACTGTCCCGTTTGGATCACTGCATCCTGAAGGCTCCCGTCGGACGTGCCGTTTCTGTTCTCAGGGTGGTAGTTCTCCTTCACAACATCCTCCACAAATTTGGGAGCAGGCGACTAGCTCGCTCGCTCGCCCTTCAAAATCCATTCAGCCAACTGCTGCTCCTTGCTCAGCGATCAGACAAACTCCTGTAGTCCTTGCAACCGAGGAATGCGCTGCTCATGCAGCTAACTGTGAGCATTTGGGCAATCAGAGGAGTTGCTCTTATCCAAAGTGACTTACAGTTGATTAGACTAAGAAGGGAATAATAATAAGGGCCTTGCTGAAGGGCCCAACAGCTGTGTGGATTTTATCATGGCTACACTGGGGCTCGAACCACCAACCTTCCACGTCCCAGCCATGTACCTTAGCCGCTAGGCTACAAGCTGCCGCGAACGAAGTCTTACACCAAACTTTAAATGGCATACAAGTCTCCCACGCACTCATACGCGATACGTATGACTTCATTTCCTCTGCGTTCACTGAGATCTCCAGCCTGATCCCCATGAGGTGGAACGGGACATACGTGCTGCCCAAAATGGATTCCTCCTGGTGAATATAGCTGACTGGATTGGGCGGGATCTGTGTCAGGAGAGTGGGTTCTCAGGACTAGTGATGTCACTGAGAGATGACAGCGCTGGGCGTGGGAAGGGAATTGGAGCTCTTAGCCCTGTTACATCCCATTAACCTCAGCCCCGTTCCCAGGGGAATGGATAGTGGGTGTAACTGACGAGGAGGTCTCCTCTGAATACAGTGAATGGCATCGGCCTCTGTGATTCACTGTGTTAAATACTGATAGTGCCATGGCAGTACATAGACAGGATTGACCAGGTTGGAGACAGAGCAGGCAGTTTTTGTCAGTTATTCGCTAACTTATGATGTTGCTGATTTGTGTTTGTTTATTTTTACAATAAGTTCTTCATTTTGGCAATAATTTCAGACAATGCAGTCCGCTTAGCGGACCAATGGACTGATTTACATAATCTAGTCATTCGTTTATACAGCTGGGTATTTTACTACAGAAATTCAGTTTAAGCCTCTTTATCGAGTGTGCAACAGCAGTGCCTCGTCTGGGACTCAAACCTGCAACCTTCCGGCTGCCGGGTTAATCTCCTCGCCACATTTCTACCTGAAACACTGGGCCAGGACTGGCTTTTGGTGATAAGTACGCCCAAATCTCCATCGTCAGATTAAGAGATTAATTTGGCTCTTCGTCTGATTCGTCTGGTGCTTTCAATTGCGCTACAATGGCGTTAAAGCCTTAGCACGGACAGAAAGAGGGTTTGGAGATAGCCTCGGCGGTTTAAATCCGCAGAGTGAGAATTCGGTCACGGTTGGGAAACAGAATCATTTGGATGGCTGAGCATCTGCACAGTTAATGGCTGAGCATCTGCACAGTTAAGTGAGCCAGAAAAGCGTTCAAAGATTTGCTGATTCTTGCTCCCCCTGCCCTGTATTACTGTATTCTCATCCATAAAATCACACCTTCCCGCTTTCAGATACCTGGCTCTCTTATCACCCCTATTTACATGTACTGTATGTTGATTTACGCTACTTTGAGCAGTGTTCCGCAGAGACGATTAGACCAGAGCTGAAAACAGGTATTAGTTGTGTTGTCACAGCTGTCAGTAATAGATTTGACCCAGATTTCTGAATTACCAGCAAACCAACAGAAAGCTCGTATCCACACTTTGCACAGAAGGTATAATTGCGAGCCACGTCTACACTAGCCAAATGCTTGTCAGTTTACAGGGAGTAAATTGGTGGAAAGTGGGTTTTAACAGAACAAGGAAGCCCCATGGGCTGTTGCAGTGATTGATGTGTAAGAGGCATCTCCGGCAGCAGACCCAACGCAAGAGATCAAGACACGAACTGGAGGGCTGAAAATATCAGGGTGTGGAGTCGAGCTTGTTCGCACATTCCAGTATAAATATGGCTGCTAAATGCCATAGTAATGGCTGCTCATTCAAATCTTCTTTGAGAAGCAAACATAGGCGCCCAATATTGCTGTCAAGAGAAGATTCTTATTTCAACTTGATTGAATGTACTTTCGGATGTCGTTTCGGAGGCAATTTAGTTTTTTTTCCACATCTGGTGAGTCTGTGAGGAAAGACACAAGGCTTGCATTTACTTGTACTGTAAGTCAAATTTAAAGACCTGTGTTGGTTCAATACAGCCCATAGTCTTGCATTTGAAAGTCGGGGAGTCCTTATAAAATATCTACAGGTCCTGGGTGCTGCCTCAGTTAAGGGGGTGAGGCCTGGGAGTTAGTACTTGTCTGTGGATGTGCTTTGTAGTCTCCAGGATGTTCTAAACCTTTGCCTTTGAGCTACTCAGGGCAAAGAAACGAAGCCACCCTCACAGCACGCTGATATTGGGATGGTCACACATAGCTTCACATTTTGGTTGTGTTTTCCGTTAGCGATGGAGTTGTGTAACCGCGATGTGGATGTGTAGCCATTAGTGATGTGGTTGTGTAGTCATTAGTGATGTGGTTGTGTAGCCATTAGCGATGTGGTTGTGTAGCCATTAGCAATGTGGTTGTGTAACCATTAGCGCTATGGATGTGTAGCCATTAGCGATGTGGTTGTGTAGCTGTTAGCGCTGTGGATGTGTAACTGTTAGCGCTGCAGATGTGTAACCGTTAGCGCTGCAGATGTGTAGTCGTTAGTGCTGTGGATGTGCAGCCGTTAGCGCTGTGGTTCTTTAGCCTTTAGTGCTCCGGGAGAGGCAGGGTTACAGCCTGGTACTATTTCTGCTCACACGCCTCCATCGGTGTAATGTCTGTGACTGTGTCCCTTTAGTGAGGATGTCGGTTCAGTGCATTCTGGGATAGCCCCACCTCCCGCCCTCTGTGCAGTCGCTCCAGTTGTGCTTGCATCTCTGGTAGAATGGAGGCTCAGTCTAGCTAGCTGTGACCGGTTATCTCCCTGCTTGTGTAAAAGTGTGGAGGCAATGATACTTTTTCTTCTGTGTCTCTTTGTGTGTGTGTCCGAATGCGCGCACGCGTGTGTGTGTGTGTCTGAATGTGTGTGTGTGCGTGTGCGTGTGTGTGTGTGTATGTGTGCGTGTATGTTCACGTGTGTGTGTGTGTGTGTGTGTGTGTACAGAATGCCCGCTGACCCTAGCCTCTCAGATGGAGGGCTGTGCAGAGCTGATCAAGGTGCTGAGGAGTGGCGGAGCCCATCTGGACTTCAGGACCAGAGACGGGATAACAGCCCTGCACAGAGCCGTCAGGACCAAGAACCACACCGCCCTCATCGTGAGTGTTACACACACACACACACACACACACACACACACACACACACACACACACACATACACACACACACACATTTATACACACACACAAACACACACACACGCACACAGGGACGGGATAACAGCCCTGCTCAGAGCCGTCAGGACCAAGAACCACACCGCCCTCATCGTGAGTGTTACACACACACACACACACACACACACACACACATACACACACACACATTTATACACACACACATACACACACACACACACACTTATGCACACACACACACACACACACATACACACACACTTATACACGCACACACACACAAACACATACACACACACTTATAGACGCACACACACACACACAGCAGAAGCAGGCGGATGATTCAGACTCGTCCCACTTTCAGCCGTAGGAGCATGTTGTTTTTGTCATTCCTCGTGTTCAGTTGAATGTGCACAGAATCCGCACACAGTGAGTCACCTAATGGTCCAATACAGCAGACACAGGTACAGGGGCAAACACAGCTATACAGCTGACACAAACGTAACTGCAAAACAATGTTAACCAACATAAAGACATTTTCATACAAATAATGGCATTTTATTAAGACTCTGTATAATGCGCAGATTATGCTAACGTGTAGCCGTTTGTTCTAGAGTATCTAAGTATGCAGTAAGAGCATGGGCAGACAATATGAGTTGATTAGTTTAAGGGCCTGTTTGATTAGATTATGCCTATAGAGAAATATCACTGAATGTGTTGATGAAAAGACAATTTCTGGCGCTGCGTTTTGCATAATCCGAGTCTCCTTAGATTTATCAGCTTGACAATCGCAGCACAGGTTCTTATTTGAATTCATAACCTAGATCAAGTGTCCATCATCAAATATTTGCCTCCACATACAGAACCCCAGCATTTCACATTTTTATACAACCAGTCTTTGTCACGCACAAACCTTGTATCTACAGTGCATCCGGAAAGTATTCACAGCGCTTCACTTTTTCCACATTTTGTTATGTTTCAGCCTTATTCCAAAATTGATTAAATTCATTTTTTTCCTCCAAATTCTACACACAATACCCCATAATGACAATGAGATTTTTGCAAATTTATTAAAAATAAAAAACAAAGAAATCACATGTACATAAGTATTCACAGCCTTTGCCATGAAGCTCAAAATTGAGCTCAGGTGCATTCTGTTTCCACTGATCAACCTTGAGATGTTTCTACAGCTTAATTGGAGTCCACTTGTGGTAAATTCAGTTGATTGGACATGATTTGGAAAGGCACACACCTGTCTATATAAGGTCCCACAGTTGACAGTGCATGTGGGAGCACAAACCAAGCATGAAGTCAAAGGAATTGGTTGTAGACCTCAGAGACAGTATTGTCTCGAGGCACAAATCTGGGGAAGGATACAGAAAAATTTCTGCTGCTTTGAAGGTCCCAATGAGCACAGTGGCCTCCATCATCCGTAAATGGAAGAAGTTCGGAACCACCAGGACTCTTCCTAGAGCTGGCCGCCCGTCTAAACTGAGCAATCGGGGGAGAAGGGCCTTAGTCAGGGAGGTGACCGAGAACCCGATGGTCACTCTGTCAGAGCTCCAGCGTTCCTCTGTGGAGAGAGGAGAACCTTCGAGAAGGACAACCATCTCTGCAGCAATCCACCAATCAGGCCTGTATGGTAGAGTGGCCAGACGGAAGCCACTCCTTAGTAAAAGGCACATGGCAGCCCGCCTGGAGTTTGCCAAAAGGCACCTGAAGGACTCTCAGACCATGAGAAACAAAATTCTCTGGTCTGATGAGACAAAGATTGAACTCTTTGAATGCAAGGCGTCATGTTTGGAGGAAACCAGGCACCGCTCATCACCTGGCCAATACCATCCCTACAGTGAAGCATGGTGGTGGCAGCATCATGCTGTGGGGATGTTTTTCAGCAGCAGGAACTGGGAGAGTAGTCAGAATTGAGGGAAAGATGAATGCAGCAATGTACAGAGACATCCTGAATGAAAACCTGCTCCAGAGCGCTCTTGACCTCAGAGTGGGATGACGGATCTTTCAGCAGGACAACGACCCTAAGCACACAGCCAAGATATCAAAGGAGTGGCTTCAGGACAACTCTGTGAATGTCCTTGAGTGGCCCAGCCAGAGCCCAGACTTGAATCCGATTGAACATCTCTGGAAAGATCTGAAAATGGCTGTGCACCGACGCTCCCCATCCAACTTGATAGAGCTTGAGAAGTGCTGCAAAGAGGAATGGGCGAAACTGCCCGAAGATAGGTGTGCCAAGCTTGTGGCATCATATTCAAAAAGACTTGAGGCTGTAATTGCTGCCAAAGGTGCATAAACAAAGTATTGAGCAAAGGCTGTGAATACTTATGTACATGTGATTTCTTAGTTTTTTATTTTTAATAAATTTGCAAAACTTCTTTCATGTTGTCATTATGGGGTGTTGTGTGTAAAATTTTGAGGAAAAAAATGAATTTATTCCATTTTGGAATAAGGCTGTAAAATAACAAAATGTGGGAAAAGTGAAGCACTGTGAATACTTTCCGGATGCACTGTATGCCCAAAAGTTGAGCTTTTAAGAAAGGCTTTTTCATATATATTTTTAAAAACTTATGAAACAGCATTGTGGTTTAGCAATTATAGTGTTTCGTCTCCTCTCTCATGAAGATGCTGTTAGACCTGGGCGGTTGGATTGAGGATGATGGGTAATGTAGTGTTTCATCTCCTCTCTCGTGCAGACGCTGTTAGACCTGGGCGCGTCCCCCGACTACAAGGACAGCCGTGGCCTGACCCCCTTGTACCACAGCTCCATGGTGGGGGGGGACCCCTACTGCTGTGAGCTGCTGCTGCACGACCACGCCCAGGTGGGCTGCATGGATGAGAACGGCTGGCAGGAGATCCACCAGGTACGCTTCCCCACGCAGGAGAGAGGGCGCTCTCACAGCCAGGGTGTTACAGTGTCACTCTGCCGATACAAAAACCCTGCCCTCACTAACACATTCATCCCTTATTTCACAACCCCACCCATTTCGCTGAGATCACACACACAGCATCATTGCTGTACATACCCTCGTTAAATACATGCCCCAGGTTCTTACCTGGTAACATGTACAGTAAAGCTTAAACACACCTGCCACTGAACTGACATAAAACTCACACAATGTGGTTGTCAGTGCTGCATTGCGGGTACTTCTTCACCTACCACACTCACTGTTGCCGTTGGTGTGAGTGTTTGTGTGTATGGGTGAATGAGAAGCATCAGTTGTACAGCCCTTTGGATAAAGGCGCTATATAAATGAATCGCCCTGTATGTTATGTTCCAGTGCACACAAACATTCTCAAAGACCTTTTCTCAGGAACCGCCGCAGTCAGTGGACACGGCTTCTGTAACTCCTCTGTTAATTTATCCGCCATCAGTCCACTGCAGGGTGCT
Source organism: Conger conger (assembly GCF_963514075.1). Lineage (NCBI taxonomy): Eukaryota > Metazoa > Chordata > Actinopteri > Anguilliformes > Congridae > Conger > Conger conger. The sequence goes on from NC_083767.1 coordinate 41,476,676, forward strand.
CCAATGACATTTCCAGCAGCTGGGCATCGGTCAGGATGTCTCTCAAAACCACGACCCGCAGAAAGAAAGTTCACACAAATTAAGTTCAGAATCGAAAATATGAAGGTTGAAAATTATTGGAAAGTTTGAAGGTTGAAAGTCACTTTGGAAGTTGAAAAGTTGACAGCGGTTGGAAAGTTTGAAGGTTGAAAGTGATTAGAAAAGTTTGAAGGTTGAACATCGTGATTTGCAATTGTAATCACGGAAGGAGTGTTAAAAGTCACATTCACATAGACAATATTTCACAATGTCTTCTATGATCACCCCCCTACAGATCTATAGCTATAGACGGCGGCCTGTAGTGTAGTGGTTACGGTAAATGACTGGGTCACACAAGGTCGGTGGTTCTAATCCCGGTGTAGCCGCAATAAGATCCGCACAGTCGTTGGGCCCTTGAGCAAGGCCCTTATCCCTGCATTGCTCCAGGGGAGGATTGTCTCCTGCTTAGTCTAATCAACTGTATGTCACTCTGGATAAGGGCATCTGTCAAATGCCAATAATGTAATGTAATGTAATGTAGCGCTCTGAACATCTACCTGCAGTGGTTGCTAGGACTCGGTGACTGAAGAGGGCTGGAGTCAGAGCAGTAATTGAGTTTTGGGGCAGTTGGTGCTGGCGTTCGCGTTTCGGCTTTTGCCGCGGTTGGACTCATTCTGTGGCACTGCCAGTCGGTGATGGAGTGGGAGAGGAGTACCATCTGGAGCGTATCAGAAGACAGGTTGGACTGCCAGGTGGCACAGCCTGGACTTAAACCTGCAAGATCAATCAGAAAGTGCAAGCTCCCAGGCCCTCTCTGAGTCTTACTGGAGAAACAAATCCAGTCAAAACAGACCTAGTTACAAATAACAGACAAAGGGCGTATCGATTCATTACCAATCGCTTTCCCCACTGTGGGAACTGTCAATGTTGCACTGCATTTCAAACGCAATTTGCTAATCTGGCCTTTAAATGTCAAATGGAGTCTCTAATCCAATTGGAAAATGCTCAGATAAAAAAAAAACCTACATATGTATTAACAGCAGGTAATAATGAGTCATTTGTTGTTAAAACTGTTACTATGGAGATCCTGCTTACGCTGAACACCCAAGTTCTGTTCTGTTACTGTTAAAACTGTTACTACGGAGATCTAGCATAAATTGAATGCATGAATTCTGTTCTGTTATTGTTAAACGGTTACTAAATGAGATCTTGCGGAAGTCTAACTAGTAAGGTGGTTCTAATCCCGGTGTAGCCACAATAAGATCCACACAGCCATTGGGCCCTTGAGCAAGGCCCTTAACCCTGCATTGCTCCAGGGGAGGATTGTCTCCTGCTTAGTCTAATCAACTGTACGTTGCTCTGGATAAGAGCGTCTGCCAAATGCCAATAATGTAATAATGTCTGACTCTGTTACTGTTACACCATTGATACAGAGCTCTTGTACACAGTGCGTAACATAGCAATGGAATGTGACCCACAAAACATATAAGGACTGGCAGTTGTACTGATTCCTTGTCGCAGAGTACAATTTTACAAAGGATTTAACAAAGGATTTAACTCTCAGCATCCTGCAGGATTCAGAACAATTATTGTGTGAAATCTGCGCTGTGCGTGTCTCCCTGGAGGCAGGAGATAAAAAAAATAATTGGAGGCACTTTTGCACCCTCATTTTTATTGTGTCATAAATACCAATAACTCAGATAAGACGGATGTGCTTTTTGATGGTTATTATGCTCTCGGTTGAATGTGAGTGCGTAAAGGAAATTTAAAAGCCATGTTTGACGCAGCGGGAGGTGCGTAATTAAACCTGCCGTCAGTGCTTCCGTCGCGATCGGGAGCGAGACCGTCGCGTTCGAGGAATTCACCGTTCACGTTCGTTCGCTGCCGCCTCTTGCTTTAATGTCGCCGTGACCACTCGCTTTACCCGAGGAGACATACCTTGCATATCTCTGAGGTGATTTGCTAAATGGAACAGCATAACGGTTGAAGTACCACCTGCTTCTCTGAGATCAAAAGCAGGATATTACCGCCGCTTAGATTTTATTTGATGTGAAAATTCTTTCAGCTAGACTTAAATCTGACCCACGGATCGCAGTCTAGTTGACTGTGTCATTTTAAATCTCATTGTTTAGCAATAGATAATATTTCTGTGTGACCCATCGTTGGCTGTACCCTTAAAAATGTGGGTTTCTTTCTCTTCCGGACAAAGAAAAATTGTGTGAAATTGAAGCTGTGTGCTTGGCCCTGGAAGAAGAAGATGAAAAATAATTGGAACACACTTTTCTTTCCACAATTAAAAACAGGGGTGATGCCTCTCTTAAATTCTTTCATTAGCTTTACACAATCCTCACTACCAGTGAAGTGATATGTGATAACTGTCATACCCATCATAACTGAGTTTTATACAAGCCATTCGCAGCTCTTCCATTGTTGAGCATTAAGTTCACATCCAAGGCGTACTTAACCCCCCCTGTGATGGCTTAGCAGATTTGGCAAGTACTTTGTTTATTGTTACAATGGCCGTGTTCCAGGAGGGCATGGAACCCGCACCCTTGGGTTACAAGCTGAGGGACGGAAGTTCAGTTTACCATGACGTTCACTAAACGCCTTTATCTCAAGTCAAAATGACTGTTGTTTGCCTGTCTCAAATGTTATGCCCTTACAGGGAGCCATTATTTCATTTATGTCTGAGTAGAAAGTCACATTTAGTCATAATTTTCACAGCGCTCAATCTTCTTGGCTCCCATGCTCATGGGTCCCCTTTATGGAATATACTGCATGTCCTTAGTTATGGCCAATTCCTGTACCTCCTCAATGCTCCAAAAGTATTGGGGACCAAGGTACTTTTTCTTAGTGCGGAATTACACAGTATGGTCCAAATCATGTGCTGTCCATTCCAGTGCTGATTCTGGCCTGGATCCCCTCAGGTTACACTTGAGCTGGGATCTCAAACTCAAATCATGGTGGTCCACTGTGTGTGCTGGCCTTCCATGTGTCCCTGCACTGAAGTGTCTCAATCTGAGTCACCAATTGTGATTGGGTAAAGAGTCAGCACACCTTCTTTCCAAGGCCTCTGCTGATTAAAAGGAAATGACAAAGAGCTGCATCCTGGACTGGAGTTTTGAGCTGGTTCTGTGGAGCCGGGCAGCTGTGATCCATCTGCAGCAGCTGTGAGTTTCTCCAGCAGGATACCGGTAACGGCATGGCTCAGCTGCTGGATTACACAGAAGCGCGTTGGCGACCAACGGAGACCGTTGCTACGGATACACGTGCTAGCATAGCTTGTGCCTCTCTGAGCCCTCTGTAGACTGCGCCTCAAATTCCAACTGCTCGTTCCAAATTCAGAGAGATAATAACTAATAGGGGAATACAGTTTTTAATAGCTTTATTATTAACTCATAAAATACAGAATTTCTAAATAATGAGTTCCACATACGCAAAAACAGCCGTGATGATAGCAATATTTGCATAATTTTATCAGTGCAATAATGAAATGAAAGGAATGAACAAGAAGCTGTTATAAAGAGGAAAACTACTGTAAAAAAATACATGAGAACTATAATTTACCCTCTTCCTGTTTTTCTCTCTCTCCTTCTTGTTTCCCTCCCCCTCTCTTCCTAATGTACATTGCCAGTTTAGTGAGACGCAGGCAAATACAGGGCTATCCAACTTTATTTTCCACGTTTTATTTAGATTTCATTTGAATGGGAAAATAGGATTTTTTTTCTCATTTACACACAGTTACCCAGCAGAAAAAAAGGTGACACTATGGTACTTGTTGCTTAGTAACACAACCAGGTAGCTCTGCAATCTGGATGATAACCAAAAGATTTTGCCCTGATTTGAAACTATCACTCTTTCTATTGAGATGTTTGCAGACAAAACACTAAAAGATTAATATTGTGTCATGGTATACACAGTGAGACTTTGTTTCCTTGAGGAACATGGTAATGATGTGGTACATAATGGAAGCATTCAGAGCAGATGACTGTGGAAATACGTTTATTTCTGAATTTCATTATGGTGAAAGGCCGGGGGAGCCATTGAAAGTCCCAAATTCAGATTGCCCAATGTGGCTGGAAAACGTAGATAAATCCGTATTCAGCTGAAAACTTTCTGAGAAACCAGTTGCATCTAGTGTAGTTTAATGGACAGTAACTGCTGATTGTATTTCACTGTATTTCACTGAAACTTGGGCTAGGTTTGGGATAGCATCATGCTGCTTCAAATTGTAGATAACAGCATGAGAAGGCACGTTACAAAAAAATAAATGGTCACACTTTACTATATGGTTCATGAATTTGCATTAATTCATTAGGTGTTAACATGGATTAATGATGGACAAATACACTAATTAAGCATGAAATTAACTTTTCATTAGTATTTGTAAAATAACTAACATATTTGTTTCATGATATTTATACAAACCATAGGATGAACTTATAATTAGTTAACCATTAACAAATATATGAACTACATTTTTCATTCCAAAATGAATTGGCCATAACTAACAAGTAGTTGTTAAGATGAAACATACATTAATAGAGCTGTACAGATTAACTTCTCAGTAGTTGTTAGTCAACAAATATATTAGTTCAGGCAAATTCATGGAACGTTATTGTTATTCAAATAAATCAGTAAATGAAAAGCATGGTGTGTTTGGAGTTTCTCACCAAAATTTCCATTCAATACTACTACTACTATAGCCACTACTAATCTTCATTATCATCATCGTCATCAGCACTTCCTCTATGGTGGGGGTGGTGGATGGTGGTACTGTAATGATGATGATAATAACAGTCATACAGTAATGGCATTCCCCAGCGGTCCCCACTCCACTGTGCAGAGGCTGTGTGTGTGTGTGTGTGTGTGTGTGTGTGTGTGTGTGTGTGTGTGTGTGCGTGTGCAGAGGCTGTGTGTGTGTGTGTGTGTGTGTGCAGAGGCTGTGTGTGTGCTGATGGTCATGCAGTGGGCTGTGAGTGGCTTTACGCACAGACCCTCCCACACGATCCGTACTCCAGAGAAGAGGAGCGGAAACCGCCAATTACCTGCTGGGCTGTCAGCTCTCTGTGTCACATGCCTGCCTGCGCACGTCTGCACACACACACACACACACACACGTACACATACATACACACACAGTACACACACATACACAGACACACACAAACAGAGATGCGCACACATACGCACACACAGGGGACACACACACACATACATACACATACACACACATATACACACACATACACACACGCACACATACACACATACACACACTCACACACACGCATACACACACACACACACACACACACACAGGCACAGACACATACACACACTCACACAGTACACACGCACACACACACAAGCCCACAGACATACACACTGTATGCGTGCTTGCCTGGATACACACACTCGCATACACAGACACTAGTCTACGAAACAAATGCATGCGCACAGTCACACATTAATAACACGGGAAGCCTGGAATAATCTCATGAGTGTGGAATTGAACAGGAAGTCACCTCTCCACTCGCCAGGAACTCAAACCCCTCCTCCTGTTCACTCTTCGCTGATTCAATTGTGTAATAGAATAGGACGTGACCTCCCCATTGGCCAGTAACCCAAACACTTCCTGTTTACCGATTCCTGTGGCAGCAGTACTGTATGGAAATGAGGCCCAGTCAAACACACTGGCACTGCTCCTTGTGCTGTACAGTATGGTGTCAGCAGGCTGGCTGGCTCCGTGCCCGGCTCTCTCTCCGATACGCTGATTGTTTACTGATCAGCGGCTGAATGGATTAAAGGAGCAGCAGAGGTGTCAGATTACACCTGGAATAGAGATGGCACGTACACTTACAGGTGCGCCTGTTGACCTCCGACTGTAAATTGGGATGCGCGCTTAGCTTAGCGCGTGTGGAGCAGACAGTAACACGGAGCGGTGTCAGGGGTGATCTTAGGGGCTAACGGACTCCAAAAACAGCTGGCACTCCTTCCCTCTCCAAAAGCCAGGAGCAGGGGAAACTACTCATTAACGGCCAAGGAGGGACGAGCCTCTTTCTCTGGTTGGCTGGCAGGAATCAATGTGCTCCTGTAAGCCTTTGACTAAATCGATTTTATACTTGCCATCACATCTCATCGTGAATGCCCAAATGGTGTTAAATTAACTCATAGTATACATGCTTTGTCCCTTGTGGACTGCAGACACTGTTTGAGCTGATTTAAGGCTCAAACGCAGAATGTTTTCTGTGTGGAGATGCACTATGTGCACATGAAGGGGGCCAGAATCATGGCATCCCTAACTTTCAGTTCTTGAAATTGGATATCTTTATCTAAAAATGAAATGTGAGCTTTTTATCTTATGTTCATACCATTCTAGCATTGTGGCCTTTTGTGTTGAGTCAAGTTTTTCCGGTAGTTTATGGAATAGATTTTCAGAAGTTTTTTAAAATAGTGTCAAATCTTTTGTAAAAATGCATTCTGTGAATTGCATTGCATGAGGGAAATTTCCACATTGGAAATACGTGTTTTGTGTCGCACGTCCATGTACCATCCTATGGGTTTAATATAACATACCTATACCTATAACAAGTCCTTTAAGGTGTTTGATTATTTTTACCCATAATAAATTCCAATCAAATCACGTATTGTATATGAGCTGGGTTACACTTTCGGAGCCGAACACGAACCCCACTGTGAGTGAATCCTCCGGTCTCTCCCCAGGCCTGTCGTCATGGACACGTACAGCACCTGGAGCACCTCCTGTTCTACGGAGCGGACATGAGCGCGCAGAACGCCTCGGGAAACACCGCACTGCACGTCTGCGCCCTCTACAACCAGGTAAGAGGCTGGGAAAGCGGGTTCGGTCTGAGAACCGTGCGCAAGAACCCGGAAGGTTCCTGGGTTGACTGCTGCACTAATGTTGCCATTAATCATCTGAGCAATGAGCTTCAAAATATCCAGCTGGGAAAATGGAAAATGTTTAGAATGTACACTATACAACAGTTGCTCCTAAATCTGTTCCTGGAGATCTACTGCCCTGTATGTTTTCACTTCAACACTAACAAAGCACACCTCATTCAACAGTTGGAGCTCTTGAGATTCTCATTGGTATATAATCAGGGGTGCCAATTCTGGGTTGAAATGAAAACCTACAGGTAGGTAGATCTCAAGGTACAGGGCTGGGAACCACTGCTATACAAAGAAAAAGAAAAAAGTCATCTGTTGAACAGATCGACGATGAAGGAGACTTGGGCTGTGCTCTGATGGGTGTCCTTGTAGGAAGTTTGTTAGGCCGGACTTCACGGGAGCGAGCTCTAGTGTTGCCATGGTCTTAAGGTTCCCTTGGACTTCCATCTATAAGGGAAGATGGAAAAGGTAAAGGGAAATGGACAGTGCTGTGCTCGTGCCCTTCAAGGGCAGATTGGAGAGCTGACTCATGGGAGTTGGTGGCAGAGGACCACTCCTTTGATCCGCAATTGGGGATCGGCACAGAGTTTTTGTAATGACCCTTTTCTGCTGTCAAGCTAAATTCTTGTCTCAAACCATATGAGGATCAGCGAGTAAAAATGAAGACAGGTATTGTTGTACCCCCACCTCCATGTCCCCATCATAGGTATCTGACAGACTCTCTTTTCAGAAGATTGGTACTCATGATGGGCCTGAGGTGTATAATGTGAAATGGAGTTCAGGTTTCTTATACTCTCTTCAGTGAGGGGGTGCGTGTGAACTCTTGCCTCAGCAGTAGTGGTGCTATTTCTCATTGGTGTCTGCAAAGACTGTCCTTGTTGCAGGGCTTTGATTTGGCAGCCACTATCAACTTTTAATGCTTTCTGATTCCAGAAGTGTTAACAGTTTCATGACAGTTAATTGATGGTTAATTGATTAATCACACAAAGCAAGTTCCCTTTAATTTGTCATAATTCTATTGGTATTTATGAGATGGTTTAATGGATGAGTCAGTTCAATCTAATTGATCTGACAGAATTGGTTTTGTAGCTTCTGAAACAAAATCATGCTGACAGATTGATGCTAAGGCAAAGTAAATCTCAGAGCTATGATTTTATTCTCCATTTTCCTTACCGTTGCATTGGCAGGGACTTTCACATTGACCGTGGACACCTGCTGGTGTCGGTAAGGCTAGAGAATATTGGTTTGAGCAGCTTGGCTGTCTGTGAACTGTTTCATGCCTGACTGCTCCCACACTATAAGGGCCAAATTGATGTAAGAGGGGACTGAGATTCTCACCTTATAGATACCTTATTGTCACCACAGAGAGGTTTCACTGCAGCAATTTATGGAGCTGACCTTATATTTGTCTTTTCTCTTTCCCTTGCGGTCCCCTCAATCTTATCTACCTTCCCCTCTCTCTCCCTCACTCCCCCTCTTCTCCTGTTCTTCTTTTCCCTTATTCTCTATCCTTTTTCTTTCTCTACCCCCTCCTCTTCTCTCTCTCTCTCTCTCTGTCTGTGTCTCCTCTGTTCCTGGATCCTCTCTCCCTGTCCCTCTCCCTTGTTCTCTCCCTTAAGGGAACAGCCCGTATGTTCAAGGCAGTGTCAGAGATAGAATGTCCATTCCTTTAATCCCAGGAGGAGGTTTTCTTTAGTAAAGCACAGTGACCCTTTCTCCCCCACCCCACTCCATATACACACACACACACACACACACACACACACACACACACACACACACGCACACACACACACACACACTTGTTCCACACACTTAAGCCCTAATCCCTCACCACACACAGGCTGGAACACAGTGTAGAGTTGGGTGAAGCCCCTTTAGACCTTTAGAGGGATGGGAAGATCTGCCCTGTACGGGACCTTCCTGCCCCCGCCCAGCTGCACATATCTTGGAATATGTCAGCATACTGTTTGTCACGCGCCTATGTCAGGGCTTTAGTGCCCAGGTGGAATTATGGGAAACACGAATGGTCATCTCAGCTGTAAATCATTCATTTTAAGGAATGTAATTTTTTTTTGTTGCCTTATAGCATAGTACAAGCATGGTGTAATATAGCTCATCTGAACACGCCAAAATGATCCACAGGGATAGAAATGATGTTGATTTGTCTTCTTTAGTAAAATGTAACTTGCCCTCTGAGCACAGAGGAGACCTGCAGCAGGGAGACGTTTGTGGGCGTGTGGGCCTTTCTAATGGTGTCAGCGTCCTGTCTCTTTGAGAGTGAACGGTCATTCAGTTTGAGGGTGTTCCTTATGAAATAGAGTTATTGCAATATTTAGCTTTGGAGGTCATGCAGTCAGGTTTACAAACAGCCTGGAGTCCAGAGGCAACTGACAGTGGCTGAGGGTTCAGTTGATGGAAACAACTGCTGTCACTGTAAATGTTGAAATATTTTCTGAACTTGCATTCATTAAAATTTAAGATGGTGATCTGCCCAAGTTTAATCTGCCTGCAACTGACTCAAGATCAAATCTGGGTTTTATGTGTTTCAGCACTTGAGAGCTTAATTTACATTTAGCTTATTGGCTAAAGTCAAGTTACCGTGTTTGCAAGAAAATTGGCTGCTGATTGAAAGGCCTACAGTAAAAACCTGCAGACATTGCACAACAAAGTGAGGTCCCTGAGTTAGGGCAATATTTGTTATTATATGAGTTAGGGGAATGAATAATTATTATTATGTACATTATCATTTAAAAAGGTAAAGCCATTATATGCGTAGCAGCATATGGCTGAACTAGCCGGAGGCACTCTAATTAAATAAGAATCGGTGTGGAACATATGTTGGCCTCAACAGCCGGTGTTTTATGCAGGAGAGAAAAGTTGATGCTGACACCCTCTGTTTCACCTTCCTAGAGTATGTTGCCAGGACTGGTGGAATCAGTTTAGGGATAAGTAAGTATGTTAGGTAGCAAATGTAGGCAAATTAGAAACTGAGTGATTGAGTAAATTAGAGAGCAAATAAATAAGGAAAGTGAAGGAGTGTTATTAATGATTAAAGATTGTAGTGAGTGAGTTAATTAGTGAATAAAATAGTGAGTGAGTTAATTGGTGAATAAAATAGTGAATGAGTTAATAAGTGAATAAAATAGTGAGTGAGTTAATTCGTGAATAACATAGTAGTGAGAGTTGATGTTGATGTAAATTAGCATCATAGACAATGAATATGTGAAAATGGCAGTGACTGAAGGAACGTGATTAAGTAGACATGGTCGTGTTGTAAATGATGTTGTGAGTGGGTGAGTGAGTCAATGAGAGTGAATACAGTAAATAAATGAATAACTCAACACTGCAGTGAGTGTGGTTGTAAAAATTGGGCCATAATTGAGAGTGAGTCAGTGAGTCAGTCAGTCAGTCTAAACTGTAGGTTCATTCTACAGACCCACTGCTCTCTCACTGTAAAAGAGGATGTTTGTTGGTGAATGAGGCTGTAAGTTTATACTGCAGACCCACAGCTCAGTGTGAAAGAGGATGTTTGTTGGTAAGGCTGTAAGTTTACACTACAAACCCATGGCTCAGAAGCAGCTCCGTAGCAGATGGGAGCTCTGTGGCTAAGTTGTGCTGGGCCTCTCTGTCCCTCGACACCTTCAGAAACACAGATGGCCAGTCTCGAGACAGCCAGGGAGAGTCGTTCCCTCCGTCCTCTCCTCTCCTCCTCTCCCTCCTTCCTCCCCTCCCCTCCTCCCTCCTTCCTCTCCTCCTTCAACACAAAGCGAAGCTCCTTTTCAGGAGGACACTGTCTTCGTACTTCAAAGCTGTAAAATTGATTGGTGTTGTGTTGTGATCGCACACAGACACCTGTAACAACAGTCAGGCGTTTCGGTTAAAGCACTTGATCTCTTCCCACCGCGGGAAAACAAACCTTTTTCCGCAAGAGACGGAGCTGTTTCCCAAAGAGTTTACCGCTCGGCTAACTCTCCTCCGAGTGATGGAACGGGGAGGCGGCGATCCGTGAGAAACCGGCCGGTTTTCAAAAGCGTCCTGTGCGATCGGTAAGAGTTTCCGATTCAGCGGCGTCGCGGGCGAAGCTCCGGAGGGGGCGGGCGTGCGGCGGATGGAGAGGACGCGTATCGGAAGAGTTCCCGGGGGAGGCACGGATCACCCTGCGCTCCCGCAGAGATTCCCGGGGAACGGTATGGATCCCGCGTCCCGGCTCGATGGCGCTCGGAGAAGAAAGCCCGGAGCTGGTCGATTGAAAGGATGCTGTCGGAGAGAGTGGTGACAGCAGCCTAATTCAGGGGGTGGGCATGGTAATTACAGCGGGGGGGGGAGTCAGTCGTTGCTTTAGCAGAAGCGATCCGTGTCGAACGAGGGCCGGTGTTGTGCCAGCAGCCCCGCGCATCGATCAGGGAACTGTCACGCCAACCACCGGACACGGACGGATCGATACTGACAGCACGCTGGGCCGGGCTAGGAACCGGGGCACGTGGGAAACTGGAGGTTTTCAGACTGGATCGGCTGGCTGACAGAGGACACAGTAGATATGGAGGGTCAGATCCCGCAATAAAAATGACGGGCGGTATACATTTTGACAGCCTTCTGATTGGTCCTCCCGCTGAGTCGCCGTCGCTCCCGGTCACGTTGGAGACGATACTGGGAGCCGAGAATCGGCCTGACCCAAAACTGAGACGCATCTCTCCCCCTCTCGCTGCCAGATGGCAGGAATGTGATCGCCCTCCGCAGATTCACTTCCTCCACAGTGAGGAGGCCACTGTGTGTAAAATAAACCCCATTACACGTGTTCAGGAAGTGGATTCCAGCGCCTGTAATTGGTCCCCTGGCAGCGGGGTTTAATTGGACAGGACTTTCTCCCTCCGGAGTCGGGGACTCTCTGTTATGCAAATGCCACACTGTATTTGATGGGGAAGTGAGTGTGAATAATGCATGGAGACAGCTGGTTGACGAATCTGACAGACTAACACACTGACTCCCACAATGCAATGGTAGAAAGCTTCTCAAGCCAAATTACTGTAAACCTGCCGACCAATGCAAATACTAGAAATCTGCCAATCAAATGGCAGTAAATCTGGCAATCATATCAAGACCAGCTAAAACTTAAAATAAATATATAATAATAGTAATAATAATAATAATAATTATTATTATTGTTCGTAGTAGTAGTAGTAGATCAGACCCTACACATCTGCCAGACCTTTGTTCGGCCACCACAGGATGCCTGGTGCCTCCCCCTCTCCGCACTTCCACCTCCTTGTTAACTACAACTGAGAAGGTAATCTGTACAGCTCTGTTAATGTTTCTGAATCATTACATTACATTACAGGCATTTAGCAGACACTCTTATCCAGAAGCGACATCCAATGAATTAATTAATCTTAACAGCTAAATTAGTTATTGCCAATTCATAGTGGAATGAAAGAGTCAGTTAATGTATTTGTTAATGGTTAACTAATTATGAGTCATGTTTTGCTAATGTATAAAGAATCATGTAACAAATACGTTAGCTAGTTGTTAACAAATGCATTCATGTATTAAAAGTTAATTTGATGCTTAATTAATGTATTTTTCCATTATTAATTAATATTAACAACTACATTAGTTAATGTCAGTTCATAAACCTTATTGTAAACTGTGACCCAGAATTGTACTGTGAGATCAGTTTGCTGCTCTCTCTCCACTCTGAATGGAGTTAGTACACAAAAGCTTCCATCTTCTGCATGTGTTTCTCATGCCAGTCCCAGTGGAACCTCCACACTGGCATTATTGGTTCCTGTCCACTGACAGTGGATTAGCTGGGCTCAATGTCTACCAAAGGGAGAAAGTGTAATCTTGATTATGAACATTTTTAATTTTGTGCTCTAAGCACAGCAGATATTTTGATATTGTTATTATCTCCTTGTGTCTCTTTTCTTAATGTTTTTTTTAAAATGGAAATCTGGCTTATTTTATGATGTGCTCAGTGGGCAATTATCGGATTGTAATAAACATACAGTATGTTCCACAGTCGCTTTTCGACAGAAAAGTGTGAAATATAACGCTCACCGTATTAACCTCTGGGACCTGTACCCTGTACCTCTGTTACACTATACAGGCTGTACGGTAAGCCTGAAATATTGCAGTAAGTGATCTTTCTGATTCTTCACTGATCCTTATCGTTATACGTGACCACAAGGGGGCACTGTTTGCATTCTTTGTAGCTCAATGAACAGGACCTGGAGCAAGCTTTGCCGCTGTGCTATTTTGTAGTTGATGGTGTTTAGAACTCACACGCAGCAGTGTACTGTGACTTTCACCGTACAGTATATTGTACAATATAGTTTTGTGTAATTTCATCATTCATCATTCATTTTTTATGTGAAATGATTTCATGTACAGTAGTAACCAGTTCAAAACTGTACACTATATAGTTTTATGTCATTTCCCAGCATCTGTATGTGAACGGGGATGCAGAAAGTCATAAATTCAGTTTACCACGAGCTTCAGGTTATGAGGAATTTCACCAACTGAACTATTTTCTCTGCTGATATTATCAGGGAACAAAGGTCGCCCTCTTAACATAGCCACCATATCACCCGCCTTGAAATCCAAGTTCATGGTTTCTCAAAAAAACATTTTCAGTCAACTGAAAAATATCATTCTGAATCTTGAAAAACCAATTAAATTTTGCCCTGACAGAAAGAATGAGTGTCAGATGATATACAGAGATGCTGATGACATACAATAAAATGTTTCATTATTTGCATATTTTCACATAATTAGTATTGTTTCCTTGTGCTTCAGCAGAAACTTTTAAATTATCATATTACCCAGCATGCATTTTTAGTATAAAAATACTGTGCTTTCTGTTGTTTTCTGTGCATATAATCAGAACAGTTTAATATTTTGTACATTTTAACTTAACATTTAAGAGAATGAACTGATGAACTGCAGTGTGCGGTTATATGACCACAACATTAATTTAATATCACATTAATTTAATATCAACTTTGTACAACAATATTGTATAGTTTATTATTTGTTCTCTGCTAATGCACGTTGAAACAAACACACATTTTTGGGTAATGTGAGTTTCTGTTGGCAGCTAACTTTGACTCTCATACCAAAAATGTTCCATGCCAGTAGTGGATAATTTTTTCTGGGTGTTTATAAGCCTTTTCAAATGCTTTCAAAGAAAGAAAAAAACTGCTTCAAGTCTAGTGCTTCAAGAAACAAAAGTGGAGTATTGAATAATTTCATTTCCACAGTGTATTCTCCACAGCCATGTCCGAAAGAATGAAAGTTAAGCTGCCACATTGGCAACTCATTTTGAAAGTAGAGCCAAAGATCCTGCAGAGTGAACTTTTCAAAGATAAATTAACCATTTCACTTGCGTCATTTCGGTACTTGGCGGCCATCACATCGCCCGATTAAGCCCGGAGTCACTGCCAGTTCGTCTGCGTTTCTCCATAACTAATGGTCCACTACGCGTGGCATTTCTAGCTCTATCCACTTAATGTGCCACCTCAAGTGCCACCTCGAACCACTGGTTTACCGCCAGCAAAAAATAATGAATTACATGCCATTAACAGTGCTTGAATATTTCATGTTTTGACTTAGACATTAACTAAGGGGGAAGCTATTCTCAGTAATCATTAATGTGTGGCCACCAGCCATTTTGCTGCAGAATGTTCACTACACATTATTTGTGTTGTGTAAAGAGGGATTATTAGACTAATTGTAATGGAGATGATTAGTCGGCCTGAGTGGGACTTCCATCAGGACATCAGGGAATTCCTTAGTCTTTGTTTTAAATGTCAATACCCTTAATGACCAATGTTATTCAGATAACTGCTTCACTGTGGAAATAATTGTCAGGTTATTGACATTATGTATGTAAATAGCATGCAATAATGATATTTGCATGCCAGTAAAATTGACACGTCACATCACATTTAATTGCCATTATTTCAAATAAGTGGAACTGACAAGCTATGCAAGTTAGTGCTTGTTAAGATCACTGGCTGTTTACCACTACTCATAATATCTTCTCAGTTACTACAGTAATTATACAGAAACTCTAAAAGGTAGCCTAGCCTTAGTGGCAGCTAGATATATAGGTATAGTAATGCTAGATTTCTCAGTTACTGTAGCTAATTAATGATCGCTACTGCATAGCTAGCGTAATTCTACACTGCTGTGACTTAGATTTTGCAGTAAAGGAATTCCTCTCTGCCTCTCTTCCAGGATAGCTGTGCCCGGGTTCTTTTGTTTCGAGGGGCGAACAAGGAAATAAAGAACTACAACAACCAAACGGCATTCCAGGTAAGAAGCACTTTCTCCTCTGTACTTTGAATTCTGGGTAATTTCACACTCGTGATCATCACGGGTGTGGCGGCTTTGGCGTCCCTGGTGGATCATTTTTTACTGAAACGCAATACCTGACCCTTCAAGTTGACATTATCAAAAATAGATAGGATTTCTGAATATATAAGGCTGGTAAATAGAGGTGCTACTCCTATGTCTAATAAGAACTCTGATTGGCTTTAGTACAGCGAGTTGCAGCTAACCCAACATTCACGAGCTGCAACAAATCACCTGACTTGTGCAGTTTTATCTTGCTTGGAAGGTGTGTGAGTCACCGACTAAAACAGTAGATCAAAAGTTTATAGGAGGATGAAGCAATTTGCCATAAATTAATGAATTGCGTTTCAATCGGAGGTGTTGAATGGCGTCATTTTTATTCCCCAGAAGGTAGTAATAAGCTCTGAAGCTGAAGCTGTCCTGGGCACAAGAGAGAATCCAACAATAATTTTGGTTATGTTACCAATTTTTTCAGCTTTACAAAGCTACCAAAACCACATATTCCATGTGTGCTTCATAAGCTGGGAAGATTGGTCTCTTACATGAAAACACATGTAATAAACCTGTTGTTACTCTGCAATATATGCAAAATTAGCGTTTCCCCCCTGTGAACAGACACTACGGTAAAAGCAGACATTTGTACAGATATTACTGTATGGATCAGTGTTTAGGTCTAGGCTTGAGTTGCCTGTCTTTGTTGGTTTTGGGTTAAAAGTAGTAGCAGTGTTAAATGTAGGGGAAGTGTAATGTCAGGTGTTATTGTATGAATCACATGCATATCCTTTTTAGTGTTTACATACTCCACACGTTGTCACATTATTGCACCATATACAGCAGTGTTGCAGCAAGCACATACTGCACAATTTTGTATTTCATAAACAGCTATTTCAATATTACTTCAACTGTTGTCTATTACAAACAGATATGTTATTACCATGTAATGCCCTGCTATAACACTTGGGTCCCATTGGCCACATTGCAGAATTAAGAATAGTGTATCCATGACCTTGCTGTTTAGAAAACAAATAAATACGTGCCATTCATTTGTATGCAAGCCTCTTTTGTCACCTTTTTCACCCTTTAATTAGTGTATTGCTGTTTTATTCATTATTTATGAAAACTGAAAGTGTGGCTTTTATTTTAAATGCTTGACTTGAATTGCAACACATCCTATGATCCCCAGAGAGACTGGCAGTATAATTCACAATGTACATTCAAAGAGCCCTTGACTCTTGATTTGCGTTTCTCACCAGAATGCTAAAAGTTAATTAATTAATTTCTTACTTAGGAGATCCTTTTAGCCAAAGTGACATACAATTGATTAGCCTAAGCAGGGGACAATGCCCTCTGGAGCAATGCAGGATTAAGGGCTTGCTCAAGGGCCCAACAGATCTCATCATGGCTACACCAGGGCTTGAACCTGCAACCTTCCGGGTCACAGTCATGCCCCTGAAGTTCTGGGTTATGTGCCAATGCAGAACTGCTGCTGGGATTTGTTTTTAGGAAAAACTGAAGAGGATGGATGCTTCACGTCCATTCAGCCTCTCTGGGCTGTTTAACGCTCACAGAGTAGGCTGGAGAGATAGTATGTGGCTGGCAGTGACATTTAATTAGTGTTCAATAAAGCATAGTGATGTGCCTCAGGGGAGGTACATTTATGCAGTTTTATTTTTCATGCAGCACAGTTGTGATTGGCTTGGGCCTGCCTCCAGAAGGGTGCAGGTTTCTATCCCAGTGGGGGCACACCTGCCTTCAGGTGTCCAACTATATTAATCTGGACAATTTCTGAAGCAAAAATGTCAGTCACTCCAAATGGCGGAATCTGCCCAAGAAGAAACATTTTTTTACGTTTGTTTAACCAAGGAAACCCCATTAAGATAAAAATCTCTTCCACAAGGGGGAATTGACATAAAGCCCAAAGTTGCAGTTGCAATAGATTTACATTTACATGAATGGTATTTGGCAGACACTCCTATCCAGAGTGACATACAATTGATTAGACTAAGCAGGAGACAATTCTCCCCTGGAGCAATGCTGGGTTAAGGGCCTTGCTCAAAGGCCCAACGGCTGTGCGGATGTTATTGTGGCTACACCGGGATTCAAACCACCGATCTTGTGGGTCCCAGTCATGTACCTTAACCACTACGCTACAGGTTGCCGTTGACAGTTTACCCTCGCAGGATGGGTAGCTGACATGATGTCTAAGCATGGCCATGAACACAAGGCAGGCCACCTGGCTTGGTCCAAACTGGAGAATCAGTACTACTGTGTAGCTGTGTGGTTACTCCGTGTCAGATACAGTAACACCGACTGACAGTGGTCATTACTGATCACGCTGCTAACAGAGTGCTGGTGTTAGCCCCAATCTCTCGGTCCCTCACTCCCCTCTGTGCGAATTGAGGAGGTCAGAGTTGAATCTTTGCCAAGATGCATTTTCTGTGAAACTGCAGGGGCCATGTAGTTGGCAAGCCTGGCGTGTGTTGTCTGATCATTGTTATATTTATTGGAGGGTTTGTTGTGTACGAGTTATAGAAATTTTTGGAAGCTATATGGAGCCATTATTCAGTTGTCCTCAGATTTAATAATTTATTTTCTTCATGCAGGCTTGCTTTGCACTTTCTGGCAGTGTTTGTGAGTTGACCTCTGCATGAAATTGACGTTGACACAGACTTCTAGGGCGAAGCAAAGTTAATTTGATTTTACATGAGGGTGGGGGAGCTTGACATCGCAGAGTAACTGACCAAACATGGAATTCATCCAACAGCTGGTATAATCAGCTTTTTAATGAAGAAAAGCCAGTGTGTGGAAATGAATTGACCCTCTTGCTCAGGGACTTAGCTTGTAAAGTGATTTATACTGAGGAACCCCGTGCAGTTGCCCGTATGTGACTGTTGGGCTCGAGATATTTCTTCAGGATGCTTAAACATATTTATTTTTTGGTCTCTTCTTTTGGCCTTCTATGGAAATTTGTTAGAGTTTTTTGCAGGTCATGTGATCTGGCACACAGACAAACAGTAGGTCAAATATGTAATTGTTTTGGATTTAAATATCTTCTGCACTTTACTAAGCTTGTCTGGTGTATTGGAAATCATGAAATGCTCTTCAAAAAATGCCAGGTGCTCCAGGCAAGATCAAACGGGCACAGAAAAATATTTGAATCCAAAACAATCCAAATCCAAATTATGTATTTGACCCAGGTCTGCTGGCTGATGAGTGTAATTGGCTAGAGGTCTGAGTTCAGCCCAAAAGAAGGATTATACAGTCCTTGGAGCAGCCTGTGTGGCCCAAATAACCAGCTGAACAGTCCATGTTCAACACCAACGCAGCAACTGTGGTTTTCATTACCGCTGTTAAAGAGAGGCATGCACAAAAATAGGAACAAAGCCATCCAGATAAATCACAACACAGCTGTCCTTTTGTAAGTGAGCCTATCCCAGCCGTACAGTGTCTTGAGAGTACTACAGAAAGGACATGTTTGTTTTAGCTTTTCCTTTGAGGTATGGCTTTTGTGGTCTAATTAAGTTCCTTAACTATACCCACATCAAACTATAAATGCTCCCTACTCCCTCTCCACACACACACACACACACACACACACACACAAGACCAGGAGAAGCTGCCGTTGTCAGTGCATTAGAAGGACAGCCATTCCGACTGGACGTTATTTATAGTTACTGAAAGGAGATGTTTGAGTCTCCCTGTGGGGAAGGTGAATGAGTGAGAAGTAGACAGAAAGTGGCGGCTTGGTTTGGGTTAGGGGACATCTAACAAGCCTTCTCAGCCGGGATTGATTATTTAATCAATGGTATTGTTTAGCATTTAACATGTCCTCCTTGCATACGTGTACGGCGTTCTGTGGACGATCGGTTCATGTGATTCTCTCTCAGCCTGAAGTGAATATTTAATTTAACTGAATTCCTTTGAGTCTGGCAAACACAATTCAGTCTAAATACAACTTAAAGAAAGGAAATAAGCCGCTAAGCAATGATTTTTGCGCTCCTTAACCTTTTTGTGAACATAATATGTTAATATTATTCACTTATTAAGATTACCCTAGTTATTTTTCTTTATCATTTCTTATTCAGTTTAGCTGAGTGTGCTTCTGGCTATCTTTATTATATATTTTTTAAAGCTCTGAAAGGATTAAGCCAAAGATTCATGGGTGGCAAAGCAGCATGTCAAAGCGGCGTAGTGTTATTGTACAGATTTCATACTCCATGCCTTTCCAAATACCTCTGTGCTGTCGGATATACCTCCTGCAGTATGTTTGTGTGAGACTGACAGAACATTTCAGTGGCTTGGATGCATAGAGGAGCTTAAATCAAGCCTGCCAGGTTGAGGTATGCTGGAAACATAGGAAGTACAGTGAAATTCATGTGGAGCCACTGCAAGGAACCCACTAGTTTATATTCGGCTGCCATTGACAAGCTGCCATTTTAGTATGCTGATGAATTATGAAGAACAGCTTCCTGTAAATATTCTGCTGGTGAGTCCCACCTCACCTCACTGTAAGTTGAACAGGGATAAGAGCTTCTTGGTTTTCTGCATGACAGTCCGTGACATCTCTTACAAATGACCAGCGTACACGTACACTTCCCTATCACATGCTTATGGTATTATGATACATTCTATACACTGTATGGTCATCTAGTATGTATTAAGTATTATAGTCTTCGTATTCTGGATGTCCATGGCAGTTAGAAACCTTCAAACTTAATTGTGCAGCTCATTCATGAATACCATCATGGAAAATGGAAGGAGGTTGTGGATGGGGTGCTGTGCAGTTTTAATGAGCAGTCTGTAACTTTTCTCCTTCTCTTTTCCTTGTTGTTTATACAGGTGGCTATTATTGCTGGGAATTTTGATCTGGCGGAAATCATAAAGATTCACAAAGCATCAGACGTTGGTAAGAGACGCGCGTTCATCTGTGTACATGTACTGGGGGGAGGTGGACCATGTGGCTGGGCTGGAAATATTATATTAGACATTAACATTCTTGCTTTAGAGCCGAATAAAAACGGTTTTAGTCGTAGCCAGTTTTCCAAGAGGGCTTTGGAACCTTTCAAATGTGTAATGCTCGCTGGCAAAATGTCCTTGTGTCACAGAGAGTGGCTTTTTCCTTTTTTTTCCAAACCGGAATAATAGTATTTTATGACACTTGAGATTATGACACGCGGAGCGCACTATTGTGTAGAGATATGAATCTGGCAATGTCTCTACAGTAGTCAGTGTTTGGTCAAACAGATCTACCGGCGTGTATAAATACACACTCACAGATTGCAGGTGTCATCTCAGCGAGCAAGAAAAAAAAACCCTTCCGAGTTAACGGTGCTTTGAGAAGCGAAAGGCCCGGGCGTCTTCCGTTCTCATAACGCATTGCGGCCGGTGAGTGAAATGGGGCGCGATGGCGGCGTGGTGACGGATCGCCCCTGTCAGAGCGGAGCCGGACCAGGGCCATCTCTGCGCCTGTCTGACTCCAGCCATCCCGTCACCCCTTCCCTCCGGGAGGGGCAGCTCATCTTTTCTGATTTCAGCAAAACGGCGGGTCACAGAGCCGTCGAAGGCTGACAAAAGCCTTCCCTCTGCATCTGATCGTCCGCTAGATTACGCCGCCTCATCACCGCGCCCCTTTCCCAACGGTTCAGCCTTATTAACACCGCACCGAGATGTTTTCACTCTCGCCATCACTGTCTAATTCATCACGCAGGTGCTGCCCATATGACTAGCAGTTCCCATCCCCCCAAAATGCGAGAGAATATGGTTTTTAAAAAAATGAGCATGTGGTTGCACTGAGATTTTTTTATTATTATTATTTTTTTTTTTAGGTTGGACTGAGATTTTAATTATGATCCTGTTCGAGGATACACAGAAATGGCTGTGATAAACAGCCATCTCTGATAGGTGTTGTTGATGCTCCTGGATTCTGATGAGAACAGAATTGTGGGATATGCTGTGGGTGAAGGCCCTATACCATCCAGCATGACAACCTTACTATGTCTGCATGACTAATGGTTGTAGATTCCAGAGCGCTATGTTCATAGCAATTTGGAACATACAAGTTTGAGTTCCGGCGGCACGGATGGTGCAGTGGGTAGCACTGCCGCCTCACAGCAAGGAGATCCTGGGTTCGCATCCCTGTTGGCCGGGGCCTCTCTGTGTGGAGTTTGCATGTTCTCCCCGTGTCTTGCGTGTATTCCCACAGTCCAAAGACATGCAGGTTAGGCTGATTGGAGAGTCTAAATTGCCCGTAGGTATGAGTGTGTGAGTGAATGGTGTGTGTGCCCTGCGATGGACTGGCGCTCTGTCCAGGGTGTCCTGCCTTTCGCCCAATGTATGCTGGGATAGGCTCTAGCCCCCCTGCGACCCTGTTCAGGATAAGCGGGTTAGGATAATGAATGAATGAATGAATGAAGTTTGAGTTCCTAGATAAATACCAAAATCCATGTACTGTTGGCCTGGGCTGCCCAAGCCTGTTCCTGTTCCAACCTGAACAAAGCATCCAACAGCTATGGATCTTGGTGACCTACAATTTAGTACAACTGGGTGTGCTAAATTAGGATGGGAATCTATAGGATGGTAGATCTCCAGGAAGAGGTTTTGGCAATGCTGATATAGACCTACTGCTTAGAAATGTAGCAGTTATAATGTCATTACTTCTGTTTTTACGAAATGACTGTTTTTTCTGAGACCAGACTAATTAACTGCCAAAATAATGCTCTGCTCAAGGTAGTGTGTGCAAAATTAGATCTTGTTTTAAAAATCAGGTCTGCCCTGCAAAAACGAATATTTGGTTTCTCAAATTAAAAAAGTGTTGTCTACTAAACGTATTCCAGTAAATGTAAGTAAAAGTATTCAGACTGGAAGGCAAACACAGTTTCATTCAAATTGTTTCAGTGTTCCATTCAGCATTTTCTATTAATTGCTCATATCCTGTAAAATAACCCTTGGCCTAAAACCTTGACAAAATTAAATTGCATGTACAAACTTTTCATCTAACACTGGAACCTGATCCTTGTACAGATGCATTGTCAGGTCAAGGAAAACTGAAACCTTAAGCTTGCTCAAGACTTATTTTCTCTTCTTGAAAATTCAAGAACACTTTGATCTTTGTGGAATTGTGCTGCTACAGCAATTAATTAACAAGGCATTCCTACATGCAGCCGCATATTAATCAACAGCCCATTTACTAATATCAAGTAACCATCATCAATGTATATTTATTCATATTGCAATAATATGTACATTATGTATTCCATCTATTCAGCAAATAACATCCCAGCATGCAGAGCAACATACATAGAAATGTTGCCTATAATTATGCCTAACATGGCTAATACACACAACACCTGGGCGTGTGTTTGCTCATCCATTAAGCAAATAACATCCCAGCATGCAAAAGTGCATGAATAAAAATGTTGCACGGACCTAGCTGCGTGTAATTATGGCTAATACAGGGCTGCAGGAGGAGACCTCAGTGCCTTTGAACGAGAGGAGCCTCCAGGGAGTTATTTTCAGGTCTCTGAATTACCGGTTTCAGCCTCGTAAGCAACTTGACATTGGCGGTGCCATGTCTTGGGAACAGCCTGTATCTTGTGTATGGACAGCTGCAATGAGGAGTGTGGCTGTGCAGTAATTTAATTCAATCCAGTACAGTAGGAGATTTCTACTCCATTACTGCAAAATCGGAAATGTCAGCCAGCCTGGTGTCCCGTTATCTTTCAGCAGCATCAGTGAAACTTGAGCATCTGACATTTTGAGGGTTCCACTTGTCAGAGTGTGACATTTTAACACCTGACCTCAGAACTCAGTTTCAGCAATACTGCCCTCTTCTCTGCCACAGGCTGACAAATACAGTCTGACTGAAGCGTTCGGGCCGAGAGGGCCCGAAGAACACACAGTTCTGTGGGATTGTAGGAGGTTGAGTTATAGTTATTCAGAACGGTACAGATGTACGGCTATTGCAATCCTATTGATGTAATGCTAAGTTTTATGACATTAAATACTATTGCAAATACTTATATACGTATGGAATGTGTTACATGGTCGGAGTAGTCATCTGTCACCGAGCAGAAAAGCGCACCGATCACACCAAGAAGCCGACACTGTTGTCTCCCACAGTGAAGGGTTTTTGGCAGTTCAGTTCTGTAATGACCTGGGGGCACTTTCCTGGGTTGGCTGAAGTATGGCACACTCATCACATTACAAGACAAGGTCAATGCTAATCGCTGTGTAATGATTCTGAGCGATGGCCTTCATCCCAAATTGCAGCATTTCTTACCTGCTGAGAGAGATGTCTGCCATGATAAAAATGACTCTATCCTCATTCAGTCACCCAGTGGTTTAATGGCCACCACAGCATTTCATGGCCATGTTATTCATTTCAGTTCAATTCAGTGTGTTTAGTACCTTTTACAGAGATGCTGGCACAAAGACGCTTTACAGGAAACTGCAGACAAATCGAGCAAAAGACCAGACCTCAAAAAGCAAGCAACTGAGGTAAAAAAAGGAAAGAAAAATACTCAGTGGCAAGAAAAAACTCTCCAATGGGACGAAATAGCCCAGCTATATGTAGCGTAAGGATTTTTGGCCACCTTGTTTAGCCAGTACCTAGTACCTGTATCATCTCTATCACCTCTATATACTACTATTGCTAAATCTTCTGCTGCTAGAATCTTCTATCGGCACTACCACAGTTGTATTGCTGTATTACTGCTGCTCGTCTTCCCTACAACTCCTACTACTGCTGTTAAAAATACCACCGCTATATCATCAGTACCGCCGCTCTTAATACCACAGCTTATTTTTTACCCATCAAAACTACTCCCACTGTTACTATTATTACAGAGACTGTGACATCCACTGCTTAAATTTTTAGCAGCCAACACTAGCATTACTGTCACGAGAACACTGAGGCTGTTTCTTTGCTGCTTGCACCGGTTACACAGCGAACCTCAGAGATACAGACTGACCTGCCAATCAAATGCGGAGTGACTAGACACTAATGTGTCTGATCCTACTGCATCATCCCTTCAGTTAGACACGCCAGACTTCCTCTCCGCTCGCTAAGAACAGGGAGAAGAGCTCCACCTAGTGGCGAAAGCCGTGCATCACCCTCTGACTGAGTCTCTTTTCCCGGCGGTTTTCATTCATACCCTTTTGGGATTAAACGATCTGACAGATCTTGTTTTTGAAGTGTGGGAATATGAAATAGAGTGTGCACTTCCTAATCTGAGAGACCTTTTCCCCCCTGTCATCGCAGCTTGCGGAAAAGGTTGAGGTTAACTTTCAGCGGCGACTTCTGACATTTCACACAAAGCTTGTTATGACATTTTTATTCTTTTATTTCCAGTTGGCTACTTGAGCTGTGAAAACAGCCTCATGTATTCGCCTGGAAAAAGCCTTTCAAGCACCAAGTTATTCTGCCACTTCAGCGCCACCTTGTAATTCTTCTTCTGACCTTTGACCTGGTTGCTTATGGCAACCCATATATTTGGGTGAACTCTAACCTTTTAATCTCTCAACCCCAGTGCCGCTTGCAGTTCTGTTGCTTCTGTGTGAAAATGAACACTCCTGTAGGTGTGTATGTAACACATTGTGTCCATTCTTCTCTACATTTGCCAAGAAAATATTTTTTATTAAAACGACATACTGTTTTTGCTTTCAATTTCCAAGAGTGGGTGTAATTCCTAAATCCATTCTTTCAAACCAGGACCAGGAGGTGTGGAAGGCCCATAGTGACAGCCAGGGTATAGCCACAGGCTCATTTTATACCAGTGTTTCTTAAACTATGCTTGGGGACCCAAAATGGGTCATGGGAGTGTATTAATAACCCATTATGGACCAAGGCACCCTATAGAAAACTCATAGAAAGGCTGAGGAATCACATTGCATTTCAACTGTCTTGAAAAACGCTCATATGTCAACGTCATATGGCAATATGGCATATGGCATACTGCTACGCTGGCGTCGCATCTGTCTGTTAAGGGAGATGTAATGTGCAGGTCGCCTCGGGTCCATAAGGGGTTTAAAATGGGTCCTGGAATGAATCTGTTGTCCTTTTGCTACGCTAGTCTCTTTGGCGGGCCCTGAACGGTACTACATTTCTCAGTTGGGTGCCAATATTAAAAGGTTTAAAGTGACCGAACCCTGCTCCGGCCCGGGACCGACGCCCCCCGTGTCCCTGTGTTCCCGTCGCAGTGCCTTTCCGGGAGACCCCCTCCTACACCAACCGTCGGCGGGTGATGGGCAGCGGCACCCTGACGTCTCCCCGCTCGCTGCTCCGCTCGGCCAGCGACAACAACCTCAACGCGGAGGGCCGCGCCCACTCGCACTCCCCCGTGCCCTCCCTGCGCAGCCTGCCCCAGCTGGCCGGCCAGCCCCCCGGGGAGGGAGCCGACAGCAGCCTCCAGAGCACCGGCAGCTCCCGCAGCTCCCACTCCCGCTCGCCGTCGCTGCACCGCGTCCAGGAGGAGGCCGACAAGCTCAGCCTGAGGAGGCACGCCCGCGGGAGGCTCAGGTGGGGAACCGAATATATAACGTACTGTAACGTAGCATAACTTTGAGTTGCGTAGCATAGCATTACATAGCGTAACATAGCGTGACATAGCACAACATGACGTACTGTAGCATGACATAACATAGCATAGCACAGCATGGCGTAGCATGGCATAGGCTAACATAGCATACCATGGCATAGCATAGTATATTGTAGCATAGCGTAGCACAGCGCCGCATAGGATAACATAGCATAGCATAAAATAACATAGCATAGCATTACACAGTACAGCATAACATAGCATAACATAGCATAGCATAGGATAACACAGGACAGCATAACATAGCACAGCATAACGTAGCATAACATAGCATAACATTGCATAGCATAATAATGATGATTATAGGCCATTTAGCCCAGCAATTCTCACATTTTCCTACCTCTAAAGTGTACCTAATGCTTAGTTTGCTTGGCCTACTCTCTCCGAGCCTCCTCCTCATCTCCTCCTCCCTTTCTCCCACTGTCGTTCCCTTCCTTTCACCCATCAAGTCTTTCTCACGCTCTGCTTCTTTCTCATTAGTCTTGCAGTCCTCTGCTCTTTGCTCTTTCAGTCTGTTATTCACCGTTTTACCCCTTTTAATCTTTGTCTTCCTCTGTGTCTTCCACTCCTAGTCTAGACTGTTTCAACCACTGCTTTTCCCACGTCAGGTCTAGTCTCCATTAATTGCTACTTTCTGCGTTTAGTCATTATTATCATCCTCTGTTTTCCATTCTAGTTTGGTGCTAAGTTGTCAACCTTGTTTTTCTCTGCCTAATTTCACCCCTTTCTCTGTCTTCATTACTAGTCTCTCCGCTTTTTTGCCTGTTGAATTGGAACCAGTCTTTTTTATGTGTTATTGTCTAATGTAATCAGAAACTGGTGGATGTGTACCGAATACTTAGTAGGGTTTCTTGGCTGCTGAAAGTGACATAATATGAAAGTGCCTCCGTATATTGCTATGATCGCTGGAGACACGCAAAACACAATACTGTTTTGCCTATACTGGGAAAAGTTATTTTTATTTGTTATATTTACATTCTAGTTAAACTACTATGTTCCAGCTTGTTAGCGAACTAGCATAACAGCATAATATTATTTAGCCAAGTAGGCCAGCTAGTAACTTGTGAGTGAGTCACTCAAGTGTTAATTCATTCAATTAAGTACACCTCATCCGGTATGCCACGGCGCACCGTTGTGGAAAAGTAAATGGAAGATTTGCTACTCGAGCAGTGAGTGGGTGTGAAGCTGAATGTGAGGAACAGAGAGAACCTGAAGTTTCAGACTAGAGTATGAGGTTCATCTTCTTTTCCTGATTTATAACTGACACCGTGTCCCCCATGAGGTCTGAAGGAGCGGCATGTACTGGATGTAGTGTCTGTCTGGGCAGGACTGGGTAGGGACTGGGAGTTGTACGAGGCAAAGCTGTTGAGTTGGCTCCTCTCCTTCTGCGTCAGTATTGCTGCTGCTGCTGTTCCAGGATCAGGGGCCAAGAGCTCTGACCCCCAAAAAGAGCCACCGCCCTCTCTCTCTCGCTGCTTACCACCCTCTGTGCTCAGTAAACCAAATAGACATTATATAGGCACATTTTTGTCTGTGAGTGAGAGACTAATTCTCACTAAATCGTTCAGTAAAACTGTAAGTGTGCAATACCATACGCAATAAGACACAACATAACATAGCATAGTATAACATAACAGCATAACATAACATAACAGAAGGAGTATGTGTAGTCTGCGAATGACAGAATAATTTTCACTAAATCATTCATCAATAATGTAAGTGTGCGATGCATCTCTGCGAAGAGGTGAAATTTCCTACCTCTGTCTCAGAGTGGTTTTTAATCACAGCCTACGCCTCAAATTCACAGCTGCCTGCGATTCACTTTGGCGTTCAGCATGAGGAATTATGGCAGGAGTATACAGCTACACTGTACCGCTGATGAACCACTATGTGCAGTTAAAAACTGTCAAAGTGTCATGGAGGCAATGCTACATCACCATGTCATTAAAAGCAGACTGTGTCGGTGGCCAATGATTGGCTGCTGTATTGGCCGTAGTGGGAGGAGCCTGTACTATAGGCCCACATCCACAGGGTCAAGGGCGGTGATATTGTGCTGAATGAGAGGGTGATAAGAACCCAGAGAGCATAAGGGCCAGATGGACATTGTTAATAATGATCTGGGTCCAAAAATCTGTGCTGGCAAAATATGCCATTATAAAACTAGGCTCCTCTGCCATAGGTGGAGTGCTCATCACAGCAAATAGTGTGTATTGGAATGTTAGTTTTCCTCTATACAGTATTTGTTTTTGTAAACGTTAAACAAAGTGTAAATATGTAAATTAGCTCTTATCAGGGGGTGCCTCAAGGGGACATCCTCGAGCCAAATGAAGAAAAAAGATTTGGGATTTGTCGCCTCACGCTTTAACTTTAGGTCAGTGCTTCAGAGGTTGTTTATCTAGCCCGTCACTAAAAATAAGCGCTTCCTGGGCTGTGTAATTTTAGCGTTGTTCGCTGTGTTTAAAACATGCTGTTTGGAGCTGGAGGGCGTCGTCGCAGGTGCAGCGTTCAGCTGCCAAAACGCATCGACATCTCTCCCCCCCCGACGGCTACGGCTCCTGAAAAGCCGCCATTTCATTATCCCATCGCACCCTGCATACATTTCAAACCCCTATCCGTTCTTAAGGAAGATACATCCTGGAGGTTTTACTGACGAGCGGGGCTTCTAAGCCTGCAGATATGATGAGGTGCCATGGCAGGATTTAGCATTTGACATAATTTCGCCCAGCGGGGGTTCGGAGCAGGGCTTTCAGCGCGGGAGAACGTGCATCCGCTCTGCAGTGGCTTTGCATTATGCATGCTCTGCATTATGAGTAGCGGCTGATTGTTTTCAGTATTACTCAAGGAAAGTATTAACATTTTAAAAGGACTGAATACCGAAAGAGGCTTAATTGATTTGATTTTTCAGTGATGCCTCTCAAGTCCAATCTCCTCTGACAAGACGCAGCAAGGCATCATGGGATGCCGAACGAGATAAAATTCCACTGAATGCCATTCTGCCTGATGATGCTGTGATTAAATTATTTAAAATTCCACCCCAGAGACACATCAGAGAATGAAGGAATGCCTTTGTCTTGTACCATTCCCCCATCTACTCTGGGTCCAGTAGTACTACCAAGGTAATTACATAATGAATTATTAATGATTTATGTAAACACTACAGTGTGTTTACAGAGATTCTGAGGTTGCTGCTCGGTAGTCCGATGAATCATAGTGCAGATGCCCTCTGCGGGACCTGGTGTAGGTATGACTGCTGGGTCTCCAAGGAAACACGTATTATGAATATGTAAGTACATAAGAAAACATGCCCTTTCGCTGTAATGGAACAAAAGCTACAGTACGGGTACTTTCGAGCAGACATTGATTGCAGTGGCCTGTTGCTACCACACGATGCAGCAGTGCACAGTTTCTGTTAAAGGTTTCCTGTGAGGACACGGTGGAAGTCTGTGTCTTAGCGGATGATATCACGGATGCTGCAGGATCTCTGACTCTGTTATCAAGCCTGGGGGGGGCAATAAAGGCTTGTCGGTTTGACAGCAGAGGGACCCACCCCCACCCCCCTCTCTGATGTGGCGAGTGTCATCCCAGTCCATCCATCAAAGGCCTGCTGTCATCTCTGTGTGATGAGTCAGTCAGCCAATCCGGTCTCCAGCCTCCCCTGCTGGCTGTTTCTCTATAGCAGGACTAATGAAAGCAACACGCCACGCCAATCAACCTGACCTATGGCTGAGGCGACTGTTGGACTGTGGACTGAAGTCCGTAACAAGTTTATGTTTTAGATTTTAAAAAGCAGCGCTGCGCAGGCCTGTGGCTGAGGCCACGGCTGCCTGTGGACTGCAGTTAAGAGCAAGTTTATGTTGTAAATCTATGCATATGGTTTAGGCAACCAAGAGTGCCGTGTCATTAGGGTCATGGGCAAAGGTAGTAGTCTATGTTTACATAATCTTAAAACATAGTTAGACGTTGCAGTAGTGTTGCGGTTAGGGGATATAGTTTTGTATTTAGCATAGGTACGGGTATTAAAGTAGGCTTAGGGCCTTCAGCATTGGGTGAATCAAGGCGTAGTTTAAACCAGGGTGCAGTAGTGGAGGAGGGCCAGTGATTCCAGTGTCCTGATTGTAGTAGGAAGCTCACTCGGAGGGCAGGATAGAGAAGGGAGGTGATTAATGGGGGGTGTCTATCAAGCCATTCCAGAAAGATTCCATAATAATTCCGTAAACAGCAGGTAAGAGGGTGCTGTCGCTCCTGCTGCAGTCTAGATTAGGACTTGAGATTTGTATTTTATTTGGGTCACCACCGTGAGCGAGGGAGATGAGGAGAGGCATGAGATAGATGCATTTTGGGAAATACTTGTACAGTAATGTAAGGTAATATACAATATTGGCAGCTCCAAATAACTGTGGAAATATTCTCAGTAATAGGCAGGCTGTTATGCAGAGCTACAGAAAGGTTTTTAGTCATAGGGGCAGCCTATAGCATTGGTTGGTGGTTCCGGTGTAGACACTATAAGATCTGCCCTTGAGCAAGGCCCTTAACCCCACAATGCTCTGGGGGGATTGTCCCCTGCTTTGTCTAATCAACGATTTAAAATTGCTTTGGATAAAAGCCTCTGCTAAATAACATGTAATTTAATGGGATGTAGTTACCGTTGTCTTACCAAGGGTGATGGAGAGATCCCGGTGGTGAGAGGATGTAGCTGGTTGGTAGAGCATCTCAGTTTTAGCAGGATTGACATTGAGATGGTGACTGATAGATGTGATGCATGAGGAAATGTGTTCCTCTGTCAGTGGAAAGGAGCAATAGCGGTGTGTCAACAGTATAACTGTGGAAGGAGAAGATATTATTGAGCCAAGAGATTTAGTGCGCAAGAGAAACAGGAAGAGGCCATAAAGGAGATCCCCTTGGGAATCGTACGATAATGCTGCAGGATTTTGAACCAGAGCCCTTCCAGATTATCTGATAGCGGAGGTCAGTAACGTATGAGGACAACAAATTCAGTCAGCGCGTTTGTCCGCTGTATCGAATGCAGCAAAGAGATTAAGGAGTACTGTATGAAGACGGATTCCAGAGGCCCTGCTTTTGCAGAATTGAGTGCTTCCATTACGGCACGGAGAGCCAAAGCTAAAGTGGTCTGCTTTGAAGCCGGACTGACTGGGTCGAGGGAGTTATTCTTGGTTAGGTCATTTGTAAGATGAGTGGATTCAACTCGTTCAAGGGTTTTGGAGAGGAAATGGATGAGGGGTAGCTGCTGAGAGTTTTGGACTGGGGATGGGTCCAAGGTTGGTTTTATTACTCAAGCCTGCTTGAATTCCAGTCCCAGGAGATCGTGATGAATAAGTAAGTAAATAAAGCCGCCCAATTGAAAGCTTTTATGGCTGTTTGTCTTACAGTTTGTCTGCACAAAAGCACAAACACAACAACATGCCTAAGTTCTGCACATAGTCCAAGTTAATGTTGAATTATGTTTTAATGTTTGGCAGATCTAATTCATTTGAATAAACAAAACAAAACAAAAAAAAACACAAATTTGAATAAATATTTAAATTATCATATCACTCTTAATATTTGGTGTAGCGGGATAACATTGGTATCTCCCTTTCACAGCAATGTGTTTCTGCGTCAAAGTGATTCAAAATGGTGGTCACCTTTTCTTTCTGCAGTTGGGGCTTGTCTGTACATAGATTATCAGAAGGCCATGGATAGGAATGGCAGGGTTTTGAGGGCTATGAGGCAGGAGGGCAGAGTGAGTCAGAGGTGCCAGAATCCCTGGGATGCGTGCCAGTAGCAGCATTAGCAGGTAGCTGTGAGAAGGCATCTGTGGGAGATAGCGTTGACCTTGAACGAGGAGGTGGAGTGTGAGGTCGCTTAATTTCCTGCTGAAAATCTCCCCTGCTTGGGCGTTATATTAGCCAGCCTATCGGGGAGGGGCAGAGGAGTGGTCAGAGAGATTTATCACAATTTCTTGTGCATATGCAGTCAAGTTAGTTTCCAACCATGTGTAATGGAGAAGGTTGGATCTAAGTAGTTCAAAAAGTCAAGTATTTCAATTAAAAACAATGATGTTTTTGACCCAGGTCTGAAGCACTCCCGAAGTGAGCTGTAGGCTGTAGGCATCCATTCAGTACCATCACAAACCTATTGGTGAACATACTCTGACTACAGTACATACCTTTACACTGTTTTGGCGAAGGTTTGTCTAAGGAATAGCAATTTCCTTCATCATCAGCGATAATTTCTATCTTCACCGCTCAAATGAATTAGCATTTTATTGATGGAGCCAAAACATTGACTCACAGATGGTAAATCTTTATTTATTTCTGAAGCTGCTCTTTACACCATGATTCATCTGAAATATGTCTTTAGCCTTGATTTTATTTTAGCTAATGGCCGATAGCCGTGTCCCACACTGAACTTAGGTACTGTTTGTGGTTGGCGTGGGCCGTCCTGTGTGTCCTTCTGTTTGGGATTTGATCTCAGCGGTTTTTAATTACTGCCGCGGGGGCCCATGGTTCGGATGGAGGACGGGCTGCCTTCGGCACGCCATGCGTGGAGGTGAAAGAACACTCCCGGTGCAATCTCCCCTCCCCTCGGGCGGTCTGCGGTGACACCTCACGTCGCCGTGGTGATTTGGCCGGCGTTTCCGTGGCGCCCGGCCCGGCAGGCAGGAGAGCAGAGGCTCGCTGGCCCGAGGCCCCTCCCTCACAGGCAGACTGCGAGCAGCTGTCCCGCCCGCGCGGGAACCAGGGGAGTGTGAAATTGGCTGTGCCGGCCGGCCCCTGCCACAAGCTCCACCACTTCCTGAGCGCGTTGTGTGTCAGGACAGGCTCCTGAGCGCGTTGTGTGTCAGGACAGGCTCCTGAGCGCGTTGTATGTGAGGACACGCTCCTGACCGCGTTGTGTGTGAGGACAGGCTCCTGAGCGTGTTGTGTGTGAGGACACGCTCCTGAACGCGTTGTGTGTGAGGACAGGCTCCTGACCGCGTTGTGTGTGAGGACACGCTCCTGGCTCCAGAGTGTGTTGTGTGTGAGGACACGCTCCTGGCTCCAGAGTGTGTTGTGTGTGAGGACACGCTCCTGGCTCCAGAGTGTGTTGTGTGTGAGGACACGCTCCTGGCTCCAGAGCGCGTTGTGTGTGAGGACACGCTCCTGAACACGTTGTGTGTGAGGACACGCTCCTGACCGCGTTGTGTGTGAGGACACGCTCCTGACCGCGTTGTGTGTGAGGACACGCTCCTGGCTCCAGAGTGTGTTGTGTGTGAGGACACGCTCCTGGCTCCTGAGCGCGTTGTGTGTCAGGACACAGTCCTGGCTCTAGCGTTGTGTGTGAGGACAGAGTCCTGGGTCTAGTGTTGTGTGTGAGGACATGGTCCTGGCTTTAGTGTTGTGTGTGAGGACACAGTCCTGGCTCTAGTGTTGTGTGTGAGGACAGAGTCCTGGCTCTAGTGTTGTGCGTGAGGACACAGTCCTGGCTCTAGTGTTGTGTGTGAGGACACAGTCCTGGCTCTAGTGTTGTGTGTCAGGACACAGTCCTGGCTCTAGTGTTGTGCGTGAGGACACAATCCTGGCTCTAGTGTTGTGTGTGAGGACACAGTCCTGGCTCTAGTGTTGTGTGTGAGGACACGGCCCTGGCTCCTGTTCGCGGAATTTCAGGACAGATTGGGAGGAAGTGAGACCCATCAATCGGATTTATCGCTATTATGGTTTGTTGATTTTACTATACAGGGGAAATGGTGTATTGGTTAATGTGTGTGTGTGTGTGTGTGTGTGTGTGTTTGTGTGTGTGTGTGGCATGAAACCCTGAATTTCTCTTTCTGATCTTATTAACTATCACTCCTCTGTGGTAATCTCCTATGGTACTGCCATTATATCATTCTGTAATACTGCTGTTGTGGCTCCATGTTTCCATGGAGATGTAGACTGCAAAACAGTGAAATTGGTTCCCTTGAAACATCTCTTTATTATAAGTCTTATGAGAGATGTTTGCCAGCAGAGATGCTTCAGTCTGCAATTATAGCCTGCTCTTACTAGCCTGTTGTTTACACGTTGTTCACATTTTTGTGGTAACTATAAGCTACCAATTTTAGTAACTCTGGTCAAAAAGAAAATTCACTTGCTGTATTTATTGTTAGGAATCAAATAAGATAAATAATTAGGAAGTATAGAAATGCACGATATTCCATGGACTAGCATGTGTGGCCATAGCAACACAACATTCCCGCATACATTGGTAAATGAGAACCAAGGTTTGTAAATGCAGAAGGTATGTAGACATTTGATCAAGTAATACTCTATTCCCACAGACAGCAGATTTGGGCAGTTTTACTCAGCACAGTTATCTGGCTAGCTCAGTAATCCTGCTTTATGGGTTTTACATAGTGCAGTTATCCAGCTAACTCAGTAATCCTGCTTTGTGGGTTTTACTCAGTGCAGTTATCCAGCGAACTCAGTAATCCTGCTTTGTGGGTTTTACTCAGTGCAGTTATCCAGCAAACTCAGTAATCCTGCTTCGTGGGTTTTACTCAGCGCTGTTATCCAGCGAACTCAGTAATCCTGCTTTGTGGGTTTCACTCAGTGCAGTTATCCAGCAAACTCATTAATCCTGCTTTGTGGATCAGGGTCCCAGGCATCCAAGGAAAATTCGGAGATGCTCACTATTCCTTGACATCGTTCAAAAGGGTTTTTCCACCTCTGACAGGCTAGCCGTTTACTGACAGGCTAAATATTTACTACTGTAATTAATGGAACATCTGTTAAATATACTTCGCACTCTGGGAAGGGATCCAGTCAGTGTATGTGCTGTAGAAAGGTAAAGGAGTGATTCATTTAGTGTCCCGAGTCGAGAAAAACTCTGGAAGAGAAATATTTGAGGATAATGGAATGGCCGAGGCTCATGCAGAGAAGCGTGATATTTTTAACCGCAGAATAATAGCGCCATCGCGGGTTCGGCCTTGGGGGCTCGTTAAACGAGTCAGAGGCATCGCTTCAAGGCCAGGACGGAGACAAAGCCGAGATCGCAGGCCCTTTTCCGGAATCGCTTCGCAATTAGGAGAAGAAGA
Organism: Conger conger; assembly: GCF_963514075.1. Lineage (NCBI taxonomy): Eukaryota > Metazoa > Chordata > Actinopteri > Anguilliformes > Congridae > Conger > Conger conger. The sequence goes on from NC_083767.1 coordinate 41,511,608, forward strand.
AGGACAGCTCTCCTTGCCCGTGGCAGGGAGCGTGGGGTGCGGTGGGGCCGGCTACTTAGCAACAGGGCCTCACCAAAGCAACAAGGCTGAGATCAGGCAAGGTTAATCAAACTGAGAGGGGAGCAGGGCTGGTGTGGTATTTAAAGCAGACTTACCTCCGAGCTGGATTTAAACAGAGTGGACCTAATTTCATTTGATTTTAGCACTGACTGGCACAATGTAGGTGGAGGGGATTTACAGGCTCAGGCTTTGCCTCTGCACCTTAAGGTTGTTTGTTTGAATCCCAGGTGATACACCAATGGTGCACCATTGTGTGTCCTGAAGCAGATTTGTGTACTGTACCCCCATTAAAGATAGATATAAAAGAGAAAAAGAGCCACAGAATGTTTATGGGGTCGTGGCAGAAGTTCCTTGAATAAGGGAGTCTGATTTCGCATTCATGCGGCATATATGAAAATGTGATTGTTGGGGACAGTTTAGAAACACCGAATCTAAAATAAAATGAAACATTACTTGAAACCTCATCTGTTCTGCAAGATTTTATCAGCTACTTGATTGTCTTGTGGTTCTCATTGGCTCAGTGTGTGCGAAGACTTCATCGGTCAATGCATTACCTTAAAATACATTACCTTAAACCTTCTTTTTTTATAGAAATGCTAAATTTCATTCTGAAGATATCTGGTTTACATCTCTGTCTGTCCTCGCTGTAACTGCAAGAAATGGAGTACAAAAGTATGCAGTTTGGGGCTCCTATACAGAGGGCATTACAGAGAAAATCAAAAAGAAGAATGACCGCGAGACAGTCATCATCCCTTGACCTCCACTCTCATTCTTCGGTTAATTTGTCGTTTGTACACACCCTTTTCTAATGATTGAGACAGACACTTTTAAGACAGCTCTGGGGTCCTTATTATTCAATGTTGAGCGAATCAGAGTCCATGTACAATGCTCCAGGTATTGTTGCTGACGGACACCTGCTGGGCTCCTCGTGTGAAAGTCCATTAATTAGAGCAGATCTGGACCCGGGGCAGGAGAGATGCAGAACTAATGGCTTTATACATCAACTAAATTAGCTGCTATTATTCAGATCTCCCCATCAATCCTATAGGTACATGTTATCTGCCTGGCAGGAGCTAAATGCTTTAGATCAAGTTTGGCTAAATGATTTAAATAGATACAGTAGAAATGTAAATATCAGTGTAATTGCTGAAAGCACTCTTGTCACGTCAAAGAGATGTTTAGATTTACATGTTAAACCATTAATCTTTACCTCAGAGAGAATTAACTTAACTTAACTTGGTTGTGTCTTCAAATGTTCTGAAACAATTCCGGCGTCCCACCTCTCCGGGAAGGTCCAGGAGTCTCTTAGAATTTGTTTCCCCGCTCCCTGATATCCATGAGTGGTCTGAAATCTCCCACAAATCAGGAATCTGCGCTACAGGCAGAAGAGAAATGTATTATCCTGTGGTTTCATTTTCCTGTGGTGATTTGGCGAATAGCTCCGAATTTAGGAACCGCAAAGTGCGAGGTCATCCCCCAGGACAAGGCTGGGATGTCTGAACAATTAAATCTAAGCGTGTGGTTCTCATGTGCACTGCTGTAGTCTAACTCAAGGAAAAATGAAGTCTCAGCTGTGAGATTCTATTGATTTTTCTCTACGGGTACCTGGAACAAGATGTCGAGTCGACAGATCCAAAATTGTTGGCAGAGGTCTTGCTCATCAGCCTCCGCTGTCACCCGCACTTAGCAGGCTTTTTATTCTTCGCCTCCGACGTGCTCCCCTGGGATAATAGAATCCACAGGGTTATATGTGACCCCGAGCCCCAAATATAAACCAGCTAAAGCAATCCGTTTCTGGTGAGTGCTTTCGATTGACATAGTGACAAGGTGGTGTCAGTGTGGGCTGACAGAGCCAGGCACCGTTTAACATCGCCTCATGTAATAACACCAGGCATCGTTTAACATCGCCTCATGTAATAACACCAGGCATTGTTTAACATCGCCTCATGTAATAACACCAGGTATCGTTTAACATCGCCTCATGTAATAACACCAGGTATCGTTTAACATCGCCTCATGTAATAACACCAGGCATCGTTTAACATCGCCTCATGTAATAACACCAGGTATCGTTTAACATCGCCTCATGTAATAACACCAGGCATCCTTTAACATCACCTCATGTAATAACACCAGGCATTCCTTTAACATCGCCTCATATAATAACACCAGGCATTCCTTTAATAACTTGTCGTAATGTAATGACTTTTACTTTTGTAATACAATCAGATAATACAATTAACCTACCAGATAATGGAACACTAACTAACACTTTCACACGAACAATTTCTAGATAATTTCATAATTACATTATCCAGAGATTACATTACTGGATTGGTAACAGCTTTTTCGATATATAATGTAGTAACGTCAATTAATTATGGCTGGCTTTATGTTTTGTTCCATTCATTTCATGTCACATAAACACATCCCATACAACGTCCCCTTAACACAGAGCATTGTGGGTTGTGGCAGATGATTGTCTGTGGTTGTAGTTTTCTTTACAGCCCACTAGGTGGCCATACATTGATTGGGTATCCACAGATTTGACCTTGATCCTGTCATTCTTTTTTCCTTTCAAGTTTTTTTTTATTCTTTTGTCATTTTTTTTGTCAAATATTATGGATTATCCAAGAAGAATTGTATTCATGATTATTTCTTGCAAGTAGCCATTAGGGTAGGAATATGATTTTTAAAAATAATAACATGGTTCATTCCATGTTATAGTAACAGTACTACTGTACTGAGTAGCTTTGAAAGCAGTATAATGAGGGTCGTTTGGTCCAGTATGGAGTGATTCTGGAGAAGCATCGACTCAGTGTCTGACTGCAGACTTTAGCAGTCACCCCTCACCTCTTGTTTGAAAAAGAGAAGACAGTCCGAACGAAAATGTGTCCAGCCACAGTCTCTGTGGTGAGGCTGGGGCGGTAGTGTCGGGGGTCTGGGCCTGTAACTGGAACAGTGGTGTGAGTCCCAGGTGGGGCACGGCTGTTGTACCCTTGAGCAGAGTACTTAACCTGAAGTGCTCCAGTAAGTACAGCTGCGTAAATGGATTTTATGCAAAGGCTTTAATCTGTTTCAATTGCTTCAGATAAGCGTGTCTGTTAAATGCCTTAAATATAAATGCAAATGGTGTCCTTTAATGCCGACATCGCCTGAGTTGCTGCTCCTTGTGAAGATGCTGTTTCCTGCAGCGGTGCTTCTGCCACACGTGCACCAGCTCTACTGTGCACAAGCTTCTGCCACACGTGCACCTGCACCAGCTCTACCATGCACAAGCTTCTGTCACACGTGCACCAGCTCTCCTGTGCACAAGCTTCTACCACACATGCACCAGCAATCAGCACTCTTTTGGGTGTTGTCTTTGTAGCCACGTTAGTCAGAGTTGTAGGCAGAAGGGTCGTCGCAGCATTCAGGATGTTGATTGCTTAAGTTACCACATCTGAAGCACCAGCTTTCAATATACTTTGTGTTTACCCAGATACCTCCACCTTTTTAGGCACGAAGAACTGCACCTTGTAACAGTTTTCAAATCACAGCTTTGAATTTCATTCAAAATTCCACATTTGTAAGCCCATCACATCACTGCATTACCCAATATCAACTGGAGGAGGTGCATACTTAGCATCTGAGTCATTGGACTTTGTGACAGTTGTGCCACGAAGCAGGGCTTATCCATCAGACTGAAACCCTCCCTCCCAAAGTAATGCTATCCCCAGCTAAGCATTACCTCTCAAGACCTCCCCCCCCCCCTTTATTTAACCAGGGTAGTCATCTCTTTTTAGCAGAGCACTGGAGCCTACATGTCTTTGGACTGTAGGAGGAAACCGGAGTTCTCAGAGGAAGCCCATGTGAATTTAGGATCAACGTGCAGAGATTCTGGCTGGCTGTGAGTAAAATTCAGAGCCTCCTCTTTGTGAGGCAACAGTGCTAACCACTGTGCCACCGTGCCAACCTTCCTGTACCGGCAAGGTCAAGGTTCAGCTTTATGGATTCATCAGTTAGACACACTAATGCCAAACGGACTTAATGAGGAGTTGACATTAGCTTGTTACAGTTGAGTTGTGTTGCTGGATTTTTATATGTGGTTGGTCCCATTATGCACTGTGTTATCAAGCCTGTTGCGCCAGGTGGAAGCTCGATGATTGATTAAACCTGCACTTTGCTTTGTTAGTCCTGGCATGCTGAAGAAGGGCATTTTGCCCAGAAGGTTTGTGTGAATATGAGTAATAAAATAAATGTTCATGGTAGCGTGGTCCTTTACCTCACTCCAGGTCATGGTTCGATCCAGACCGTGATGTTCATCGCTGAACTGAGTTTACGCTGCATGTGCCCTCTGTGAACCAAAAAAGCACCTGTTCTGATGATTTGATGCTCTTGATTTCTACCTAAATTCTCACACACCTGCCAGATGTCTGGCCTCTCTTTCCCAATGTCAGAGTCTTCATCAGGGCCACTGTCTGTCGCTGTCCGAGCCTTCGGCTTTCAGAACATAATCCCATAAATGGTTGATCGTGAGCCAGCCCACTTTTGGTAAGTGCTCACCTGGGCCATGTTCCCCAATGTAAATTGACTGATGCTTATTTGCATAAGCTTTAAGTGTTTGTAGTTTATGCCACCCAAATGCATCCCAGACCAAGAGGTTTCCCTATGTATGTGTTCCAAACGCCATGCCATTATGGTTGTGGTTGTAGAATATAGAAATATATTTATGCTGAGTGCATCCATTGTTAAGTTAAAGCATGCTCTTCTTTCGTGGCAGAGATCTTCATTTGCACTTAAAAATGCAAATGCTGTAGCTAGAGAGATGCCAGGTAAGCAAGCAACATAATTCATATCGAGAACCAGGGCAGTGTGTGCTTTTAAGTAGTTTGCACACAAAAAAATACCCCTCAGAGGTTTTCTGTGTTTCATAGATTTTCGTTTGAGTTCAAAAGGAAACGTACTGTAGGTATTGGTCGACAGACCTCGTCACCACATGCGACATTCCGGATTCCGGATACTCTTCCTATCGAACCTGCGGGAAAGCGCTGGGCTTTGGCAGTCCGGAACGCTCCGTCTTAATAACGCAGGATTGTTTTCCCCCGTTCCCCGACCAAGGCTGCTTCATAAATACTGATTAAACGGCTTGTCCTGGGAGGGTTGTCCATTTGTGTTCACAGATTCAGAGAGTAATCACTGACTGAGGCAAGCACCAAGCTTTTATCTTTCAAAAAAGAACTAGCGTATATGAAAGGCCACTTTTCTCATGATTATTATTTTTTTCACCATGGAAATATACACAGAGTTGCTGCTAGACTTCCTGAATTGCTGTGTTAAAAATGTTAAAATAATTACCGTCTTTTGTTCAGCATTTCTATATTTTTCAAGCATTTCTTAGTGTCATTTAGTTTCATAATTCCTCATCATTCTTGTTCATTATCATCTTATTCATATTCTGTAAGTCTAGTTATTAATGGCAGAAAGCACTCTCAGGTATTATCACAAAGCTGTTCATTAAATTTGACTTGAATCCACTTCATCTTTGGGTATTAAGTAACAAAGTGTTCCATTTTACTTTTTATTATTTAATTACTGAAACTATAAGGTATTGCATTTTTATGAAATATATCATTGCATTACATATTGTGTATATTCCATCTTCATAAGAATGAAGCAAGTCTTTATTAAGCGCATGCTTAATATGTATTTAACTTTAGAAGTGATGGATTTTTCTCAATCCAACAGTTTTCCAAAAAGTGAAGTCTTTAATCTGCCTTTGTTACAGACAAGCGTGAATTTGAATTTGAACGCAAAGTTAAGATCATACTCATCTAGATTGAGTGTAGCCACGTTATGAAATATTGTACGCACATATGCAGACCATTATCAACAGATGAGGAAGATCAGAGCGCTGTCGGGAAGGAGAAGGTGAATGAGGTGGAAAAGAAAAAAGGATAAAGTGAGGATGAAAAAAGGAGGAAGAATGGACAGCAACAACGGCCTCTCAGCTGCTCTCTGTGAGCCTAAAATAAAATGGTGGCCCAAATATGTCACAGTTGAGGAGAAATTGCAAGAGGCGAGTATACTTCCAAAAACCGAGGTGTGTCACAAGCCCGGGAATATTAAAAAGCTTTCTACATACAGCACATGCACAACGGAGAAATAATAGGAACATGTTCCCAGTTCATGGTTGTCCGCTGTCTCCCATTTCATGGAGACACTCTACGCTCGAATGTGTCAGAAAATGGAGACCTCGCTTTTCACTCAAGTGCATGGGGATGCGGTATTCTCCGTCGGCTTTCATTTTGTGTTCGTTTCTTGTCGGTTTTGTGGCTGAGAGGTGCTGACGTCTCCACGTTTCTCTGACAGCGTGAATTATAGATGATGGCTAAGGACACGTAGGCGCCAGGCTCAATCAGCTTTAGCCCTTAATTTTGAGTGCGAATGAAAAACGAGCAACAGCGTTTATCTTTACCAGCACAGCTTGGTGAGTTCAGAGTGCAGTTGCATAATTGTGTTTGTGAAGAATTATTTCATTAGTCAAAAGTAAGGATGTTGATTCTCAAAAGTTGGATAATAATTCAGCATGCTGATAAGTTACGAAATAAATATTTTTGGCAATTTAGGAAAGGCTTAGGCTACAATTGTGCAAAAGTATTTTGGATGCCTTATTTTTAGACCTTTGAAAATTATTTTTTGCCGATAGTTTTTAGCTTAGCAACAAGAATGCCATGATATAATCAGGCCACAGCATTGGCAAGCATGATGTCTGGATCATAAACAGTTTATACAATCATTGCTATAGCTATAAAAATGCAATGCCTTTAAAACCCATTACTTTTGGTGGCCAACTTGGTATAGTTATCTAGTGCCAGGTGGGACCGTTTGCCTCCAGAACAGCCTTTAGCTACCTGTGTATACCATGAATTGAACGAGGTACTGCCGACGTTCTGGATTTTGGTCCGCGCCAACGTGATATAATCACACAGTTCTAGCAGCTTTTTCAGCTGCAAACCTTCCATTCCACCTCATCCCAAAGTTTCCTTTTTGGACTGAGGGTTTGATTCCCGTGCCCTCTGAGTAAACTGAAGTCTCCTTTTGAGATCTTGAGATGATTTGTGAAATGCCACATCCATTTGAGAAGGCTGTTTGATGCACACAGTCAGCAATAATGCTTAGGTGTGCCATTGTACTCAAATTATTGCGCAGTTAGTATTAAGGGGCCTGGTGTATGCCAAGAAAATATTTCCCACGACATTACACCGCCTGCAGAAGCCTACGCCATTCACACAAGGCAGGACCGATCTGTGGATTCTTTCTGTTTGCACTGTTTGTTCTGACCATGTACTGTATCTGTATTTAGCAGCAGAAATTGAGATTCATTTAGACTTTTCAAATCGTCAGTAGTGTAGTTTTGGTGATAGCGGGCCCACTGTAGCCTCATCTTCCTGTTCTTAGCTGACAGGAGTACAAGCCAGCGTGGTCTTCTGCTGCTGCAGCCCATCCACTTCACAAGGTTTGATGTGTTGTGCATTCAGGGATACCCGTCTGTACGCCACTATTGTAAACAGCAGTTATTTCAACATTTGAGGCCTTCCTGTCATCATAAAAGAGTCTGCCCATTCTCCTCTGTCTGTGCTCATTAACACGGTGTTTTTGTCCACAGAACTGCTACTCACTGGGAGTTCTTTGTTAATCACACAATCCTCTGTGAAAGCTAGACTATCCTGAGTGTGAATCCCAGGAGGGCAGCGGTTTCTGAGAAAGCCTTAAAAAATATTAAATACAAACACAAAAACAAGCTGTTAAAAAAGTACAAATACTAGAAATGCATATACTGTATGATTAAATCTACAGTGTCTGTGCTGGTTGAGCATGTTTTCTGGCATGAGGAGTAAAGGTGTTACTGAGCGTATTGCGCTCAGCCCATAGCTGTCTGCACCTACACCCCGATGGTAGTCTTAAAATGAAGCTATGCAGAAGACCAGATTAGCATACATGTCTGTTAGAGTGGTCTGTTGTATACCAACAATCTTACTGTCCACCTATTCACCATGTGTGCATGCTTTATATATGAGTTGCAGTCACATGATTGGCTGTTTGCTGGAACAGGCTATTTGTGTTAATGAGAGTACCTAATAAATTGATGGTGCCTGTTCCTTATTACGCCATATCTAGAGCACTGACACTGAGGTCAGATCTAAGTGCCATCACCACAAGCTGCCTGTCAATCTCTCTGTCTCCATTCCATCTGCCTACCCACCCCCCAACACACACATGCACACACACATGCATATACACACACACAAACACACACACACATGCGTCCACACACACACACACACACAAAGACACACATAAACATACACACACACAATCACTCCACCCTCACACACACACACGCACAGACAAGCACATGCACACACACACACACACACGCACACACAAACACACACACACACACACACACACACACAGCAGGGTCTCCCTGTCGGGCCATTAATATGCGGCTGCCATTCCAGTCCCCATCCCAGCAGTAATTGGAAATCTGTCACAGGTCTGGTGTTTGGAGAGTGTGTGTGAGAGAGAGAGCTACAAATCTGCAAAATATGGGGATGGGCTAGGAATCTGAGGTCACAACAAATCCAGGCACACAAATAGGTTAAACACACCATTCACAGACACACACCCCACACATCAGAAACCCCTTCCCTCTATTGCATCCAAGAACAGCAAGCCTCACAGCAAACACAGTTTAACAACATTCATTCACCATTAATCCTGCAGAAGACAGAGCGAGGGGGGGGGGGGGGTGAGGGAGGGAGAAAGAGAGAGGGAGAGGGAGAGAGAGGGAGGGAGAAAGAGAGAGGAAGAGAGAGAGAGAGGGAGGGAGAAAGAGAGAGGAAGAGGGAGAGAGAGCAGCCAGTGGGATGTTAGCAGACTGGTCGCGGCAGCATCAGAAGCAGCAGTTTGTGACGGAGAGCTTGGCGAACATTCGCTGCAGCGCAGTTAGAATTCCGGGCCTGTCTCTCTCTCTCTCTCTCTCTCTCTCTCTCTCTCTCTCTCTCCCTCTCGCTCTCTCTCTCCGGTGGCATAAGAGGACGAGCGGAGAGGGGCAGGGGGAGGAGGCAGAGGGGGGGCGGAGCGAAAGCGGGCAATTAAGCGGAGCGGGGGGGGGGGGACAGCAGCGGTTTCTGCGCCGCGCTCCCCGAAGACGCGCGTGTGAGCGAGCCGGCGAGAGGCACCGATCGAGCGGCCGCGGGAGCATCGGAGGGGCGGTGTGCGTGCGCGGTATCATGCCCCTCAGAGAGGGGGGGCGGGCGGGAGAGACGGGGCGGGGAGCGCACCAGCGCACGGGCGGCAGCAGAGTCAGTGCTTCGGAGGGCTGCAGGGGATCAGGAGGAACAGAAGGAGGAGCAGGAGGAGCTTTCACCTCCCCGGACATGCCTGACTCCCAGGAGGCTACGCGCCCAGCGCCCGGCTCAGACCGCCGCTAGCGGAGGAGGAGGAGGAGGAGGAGGAGGAAGGGGGGGGAGGGGGGGGTGTGCGGCGAGAGGGGGCCAGCGTTTGCCCACGCGAGCCGCGACCTCCCCCGGTCCGGAGGCACTGAGAGAGAGAGAGAGAGAGAGAGAGAGAGGAGGGAGAGGACTGGAAGAAAAAAAAAAGGAGAGAGAGAGACGGAGGAGTCGCCATGCAGGTGACCACCGAGTTCAGCTACCAGCTGCCGGGCATCACCACGGTAACCTATGTTTTTGTTTACAGTCCCAGCACGGTGCAGCGGGACCCCAGCCCGCCTCCCCAGCCGCCGCTGGCCCTCCCCGGGCCCCGGGGCCCCAAGAGGAAGCTGTACAGCGCCGTGCCGGGCCGGACCTTCATCGTGGTCAAGCCCCACACACCGCAGGGGGAGGGGGAGATCCAGCTGAACCGCGGGGAGAGGGTGAAGGGTGAGTCCCGCCTCTCTTTCTCACTCCGCCGCGTGCCCAGCTGGGGGAAACGTCAGGGGAGCGTTCAGAGCCGGGGAGGGAGGTCGGGTCAGGGGAGGTGTGGACTCAGGTCTGACCCTGCTCCTGTTGTCTGAACAGTTGGCACCACTCTGTTTGCTTGTGGTAGGGACTCCAGGGGTTTTGTTGGCGGTGAACTGTGGCTCTGAACCATTCCCCTGCCTCTCTTATCGATGTGGGCAGCCTGGATGCTGTCTGCTGTGCATGGAGGATCTGATGGTAATCTAGTGAAATACAGTGTGAGCGGTATACAGACTGCTTGCCCCAGTTAATGATACACTCCTAGAGTGCTGGTGCTAGTTAGCGGCCTCCTGGCAGATTGTTTGTGCTGATTATTGGTATGCAGCTAGAGTGCTTGCAGCAGTTAGCGGTACACAGTTAGAGTGCTCGTGCCGGTTAGCAGTAGGTAGTTGGATTGCTTGCTCTCTGTAAGTGGTATGCAGCTGAACTGCTTGCACAGGTTTAGCGATACGCTAGTTAGCCGTACACCGCTGAACTGCAGGCACAGGTTAGCGGTAAGCTAGTTAGCGGTTGGCAGCTGGACTGCTTGCACAGGTTAGCAGTACGCTAGTTAGCGGTAGGCAGCTGAACTGCATGCACAGGTTAGCGGCACACTAGTTAGCGTTAAACAGCTGGACTGCTTGTGCTGGTTTAACGGTAAACAGCTGGACTGCTTGCACTGGTTAGCAGTACACTAGTTAGCATTCGGCGACTGTTTCAGCTGTTCAGCACAGGGTGACACGCTTCGCTGTAACGAGTCTTGCTGGTTTGGTTGGAGCTGTGCAGGGACATGTAGTTCTTCCCACAGTCGGCCCAGAGGGTTTGGAAATATCTACAGCGTAATATCTACTGCTGTCTGTTGAGTTATTTTGACGTGGTGCTTTATGCAGTCTATTGTAGTGCAGTTCCTGGGTCTTTTTCCGTCCCCGTGGTTTGCCCCCGGGCTGCATTCTGCATGTGTTTAATGGAGTGATTTAATAAGCTCAGATCAGAGTAACTAATTCAGACTGCCTCGGCCCGGGTTGAATAGACGCAGGTTGCAGGTAATGGGATTGGCTTTGTTGCCCCGTGAGAATAGAGGGCCGCGTGCGTACCCAGACTCCCCGCGCTGCAGCCTTCCGGGCTCCATGAGCCTCTCCCGCCCGTTCCCTGTTTGTTCCCGCTGCCATTTGCCACTCAGCATTTCACCGTTGGCTGCCGGTCCTTTGGCTCTCTGCGTTTCATGTTGACACTCACAAACCGCCGGCTCTGCTTTTTTTTATTTTTTTTTATCATGTGTGTCTGTTCTTATCTTCACCCATGCCTCATTCAAGACGGTGTCTCTAATGACGTAGGAGGTAAACACGCCATTATTTCTCTTTCATCTCTCCCCTTCCTCACTCACTCCCTCCCTCTCTTCCCAATCCTGCTTAGAGAACGTCCACCTGATCACATGTATGGGTGTGCGTGTGTGTGTATGGGTGCGTGTGTGCGTGTGCGTGTGTGTGTGTGTGTGCATGTGTATGAGTGTGTGTATGTGGACATTTGTGTGTGTCTGTACATGTGTGTGTGTGTGTGTGTGTGTGTGAGTGTGTGCATGTGTGTGCGTGTGTACGCCTGTGCATGTGCGTGTGTGTGTCTGTGCAGGAGGGGTGCCCTTGCATGGCCCTGCATGGTGGGCTATGCATACTGTCACCATGCATACTCTTTGTGCCCACAGTAGTGTGTGTGTGGCTCTTACACACTATGGAACAATTTGTTCCCGATGCATGTCTATAGCTTTAAAGGTGAGAGAAAGGAGTGAGCTTGCACATGACACACCCCTGATCAATGACCTGCTTGTGTGTATTATTGGTGGCTACCCAATATCCTCCTTTCCTGTGGGGGACATTCAGTGCTGCTTTTCTCAAATAATTGTAACAGGGAAAAACACAGTGTTCTGTTACCCTCTGTTCTTTGTGTCCAGTTCTGAGAAATTGCTGCACGCACACACACACACACACACACACACACAATACACATATACGCATACACAGACTGACACACACATACACACATTGTGTGGATTGTTTATGAGCAGGCAGGAGGTCAGGCACTTGTGTGTTAGTGAGTGGGTTTTCATCTGTAGGGCTGAGTACTGTGTTATTACCCTGCTGAGGATTCGCCGACTCTAAAAAGGCAGTATCACTCTGCTTTTCGCTCACTGTTCAATATCTCTCTCTCTCCCTCTCTCTCCCTCTTCTGCTTTCTCTCTCTCCTTCTCTATCTCTCTGTCTCTCTCCCTCTCTCTCCCTATCTCTCTTTGTCTCTCTCGCTCTGATGAGTTATGTGGTGCATTATTTCTACCAGCCCATGCTCATATACTGTAACTGTATAAATTGTGAATAAACAAATTCATAAAATGATTCCCAGTTTGATGTTAGACAAACTGAATTCCTTAAAAGCTCTCTGGTAGCTGGACCTTTGGCCAAATCCTTAGGCCAACTTGGACTGCAGTCTTGAAATCAGTCAAAATCTGCCCCTTTATCTTACAAGAACAGATTTTCTGTACAGTGCATATTATCCTATTATATTGCAATATGGACCTGTATTTATGTCGTTCTGGATTACTCTACCTTTGTGGTTAACATGAATAAAACACCTAGAAACTATTTCTCTTTGATGTACATACAATTGCAGCTATAACAGGCCTGCAAATGGTTATTACATGGTTATTACATTATATAAAGAGCACTATGGGTCCTTCAGAATGAAAGGATTAGTGTAAGAACTGCTGTGTAAGAGCTTAAGTGGATTACTGAATTATGCTGTTACTGTATTTCAAGCCATAACTGTGTCTACAGGAGAAGGCTAGCCCCTGTCCTCTCCTCTGTTTGAGTGCATAATGCCTTTCACATCCTATTTTCATTAGCGTACATTAGCATTAGCGTCACTAAAGTCCCTGGACTGCATAGAGGTGGCCATTACTGATCCTGATCAAAGTCGACTGCAGGGTTTGATCAGTCTTTGTAGTGATGTGGGGATTTTTTTTCCAAGGACAAGGAAACTATTCATCAGTTTGTGCGTTTGTGTTCCTTCAAGGAATTGTTTGCTATGAACAAATGGTTCTGCCAAATTGAGATCAGATGCTATTGAAATCAGATACTTAATTGGGAGAACCAGAATTGTTTGTACTGTATAGGGAAGTAGAGGGACTATTCCCTATACTGTACAAAAAAAGATATGATGATAATATAAATAGTCACTGGCAGCAAACATTTGTGTGAATTAGTTTTTTTAACTTTATCAAGCTTCACATTGGACAATTTCCCAAGGGAACAGAAAAAAGCCAGAAGGCCCAAATTGAACCAGTTTGGGATTAAGATAGATCGATAGATATGAACATAGTAAATATAAAATGGTCTGTAGTGTTGAGGGTGGTAGAATGACTCAGGTCTTTTTTTGTGGCGGAAAACATGCACTGAAGATCCTCGCCCCTCTGTTTGCTCTCTGGGACTGACGGGTCTTTGGTCTGTTTGTCTTCTCCACATCTCTGTTCACGCCTCAGACAACCACAGTCCGCTGAGATTGGGGCTAAACAGGCCCATTTTCCCGCTTCCTCACTGAGCCAAACAACAGACATGTTTGATAGGGATAGATTGTGCAGTAAGGATTCTTCAGTTGCTTTGGTTGTCATGGCAATCGAGACAATAGAACGGCTCTCTGTGTGCGCGTGTATCAATGTGTGTGTGTGTGTGTGTGTGTGTGTGTGTAAGTATGTATTTACTGTATGTGCGTGTGTGTCTTATACCCATCACAGTGTTGTATTGTTTTTTTAAATAATTTCCCATGTGGAAAGTTGAATGGTATTTACAGGTCCGGTCCTTCATTACGATTTGCTGCTTCATTCATTCATGCCACACATTCTCTTCTGAACTGTGCTCAGGCATCGCTCCTCTCCCATTGGCTGTCCCCTGCAGGCTGTAGCTGTGCTGTAGTACACTGCACACGCACGCTGGCCACAGGTGTCTCATTGAACAGTGACGATGCTACTGCGGCTCGCAGGTATAATCCGGTTAATTCTGTAGCCCCAAGCCCTCTGTTCCTGGATGTACTGAAACTACCGTGGGTTATGCACCACTCTGCAGAGAGATAGAGAGAGAGCAAGAGAGAGCGTGTGTATGTGTGTGTAAGAGAGAGAGTGTGAGAGAGAGAGCGTGTGTATGTGTGTGTAAGAGAGAGAGAGAGTGTGCGTATGTGTGTGAGAGAGAGTGTGTAAGAGAGAGTGTGAGAGAGAGGGTGTGTGTGTAAGAGAGAGAGTGTGAGAGAGAGAGCGTGTGTGTGTAAGAGAGAGTGTGAGAGAGAGAGAGCGTGTGTATGTGTGTGTGAGAGAGTGTGCGTATGTGTGTGAGAGAGAGAGAGTGTGTGAGAGGGAGTGTGTGTGTAAGAGAGAGAGTGTGAGAGAGAGAGTGTGTGTATGTGTGTAAGAGAGAGAGTGTGAGAGAGAGAGAGCGTGTGTATGTGTGTGTGAGAGAGAGTGTGAGAGAGAGAGAGCGTGTGTATGTGTGTGAGAGAGAGAGTGTGTGAGAGGGAGTGTGTGTGTAAGAGAGAGAGTGTGAGAGAGAGAGTGTGTAAGAGAGAGAGTGTGAGAGAGAGTGTGTGTATGTGTGTAAGAGAGAGTGTGAGCGAGAGAGAGCGTGTGTATGTGTGTGTGAGAGAGAATGTGCGTATGTTTGTGAGAGAGAGTGTGTGATAGGGAGTGTGTGTAAGAGAGAGAGTGTGAGAGAGAGAGAGCGTGTGTGTGTAAGAGAGAGTGTGAGAGAGAGAGCGTGTGTATGTGTGTGTGAGAGAGAGTGTGCGTATGTGTGTGAGAGAGAGAGAGTGTGTGAGAGGGAGTGTGTGTGTAAGAGAGAGAGTGTGAGAGAGAGTGTGTGCATGTGTGTAAGAGAGAGAGTGTGAGAGAGAGAGCGTGTGTATGTGTGTGTGAGAGAGAGTGTGAGAGAGAGAGAGCGTGTGTATGTGTGTGAGAGAGAGTGTGTGAGAGGGAGTGTGTGTGTAAGAGAGAGAGTGTGAGAGAGAGTGTGTGTAAGAGAGAGAGTGTGAGAGAGAGTGTGTGTATGTGTGTAAGAGAGAGAGTGTGAGCGAGAGAGAGCGTGTGTATGTGTGTGTGAGAGAGAGAGTGTGCGTATGTGTGTGTAAGAGAGAGAGTGTGAGAGAGAGAGCGTGTGTATGTGTGTGTAAGAGAGAGAGAGTGTGCGTATGTGTGTGTGAGAGAGAGAAAGAGATCCTATAGCCTATGTGCAATCACGCCCCACAGAGGGCTGAGAGTATGCCAGTCACTACACCAGCTCATTTCACTGAATTCACCAGCAAACACACCTTCAGCCAGAGAACTAATCGTGGGCTCTGGTGTCGTGACGAAAGGCTGTTGAAAGTGCTTTCGGCCCTCCATGGCATACAATTGGGCACCCCTGCTATAGCTTAAACACATTCTCAGCTCCTGCATCTCGTCCATCGCCTCTATGTTCTTACCACAGGAGGTCTGCTTGGCAATACACGTTTCCATTGCTATATATTGCAGTTCATAAATATTCATTAGTTGTGGCCGAGCACAGGGCATCCAATTGGTGCAGCATTGTTGTTGGTCACGCTCCTTCATGAATATTTATGAGACACCACAAGCCGGAATATTTCTGCTTCAAAGGTAATGAGACAGAACTTTCAATGTTAAAAGTACATTGCTGACAATCTGGTTAGTCTACAGACCCTAAAAAGAGTTTTAGATCCCTGCTAGTTTCAGCCTAAAGCTGTCCATCTGTTATGGGGCAGGGATGAGCTGCATCACCATGTCTCTCACACTACAGTGGAGGTACATTTTTGTCCTTTTAGGGAAAAAAATCCCAATTGTACCGTAAGCCTTTGAACCTTTCACAAGAAAAAAAAGGTTCTGGGTTTGATAGCCGGCTCAGTCATGTCTCAGTTGGTTTGTCTGAGGAATCTGTGTAATCGGGAGGAGGAAGGACATACAAAACAACTGCGGCGATGCCACTGAAACGAGAGAACCAGTTTACCGGTCTGCTGAGCGGTTGTCCGGTTAAACCGTGGCTTCTCCGTGTACCTGGCCGTAGCATCACCTGTAAAGGCATGGCTTTAGTCGATAGTTACCTCACACAAGAGCCTCTAACTTTCCAGTTCAACAGAAGAGAAGATGTTTGCGGACGACAACCGGTTAAAAAAAATCTGGATTAAGCTTATGATAAATGTATTTTCTTAATTAAGTCTTACCGCCCAGCCTCGGAACAGAGATGAGCTTTAATGAGTTTTTAAAGAATGTGACAGTCTGTGGGGGTGGGCTAGTGTCTCAGTCTGACTCTGCATTATAGACAGCAGAACTAACTCCCTCTTAAATCAGGCTGTCACAGCCACCTGCCCTGCCCTAGCTTAAGTGTTGTAGTCTGGAAATGAGACTTAAAATCTTTTTTTTTTTTTTTCTCAAGTAGAAAATGCTTGCTTATTTTCAGTTACCGTTTGCTTGACAAGTGAAATTTTCGCACCCCATTGGCAAATCTTGAAATTAGCCAAACTGTCTCACCTCAGTGGAAAATAAAGTAAGAGGGATAAGTCTGTAACACTAAAATTCCTGTTGAGACTTTTTTTGCTCTGAGAGCAATAAACTTGCTTTTAAATAACGCTGTCTCATCCACCTTCAAACACATTTAGGAGCCTGTCCGACAACAAGGGCATTTTGCAGATGTTGGGCATTGTGCGGATGTTGGGCATTTTTTAGATGTTGGCCATTTTGCAGATGTTGGCCATTTTACAGATGTTAGCGGTGATTTTATTGATCTGTGGGCCGACTGTGGAAGCTGTCATTACCTGACGTAGAGCTCGCTGAGGCTCAGGCAGAGAACATGAGCTCGTGAGGGACTCCTGTAACACATAAACACTGCTGAGGTCTGAACATCTGGCTCCTGCTCCGCTCGGGGGAGGCGCAGCGAGTTCTGCTGAGTGTGTGGCAGCATCTGCGCTTCTCCTGTCCCCATTGCCAGCTACGAATTCAGAGGAAAAAAACATTCAAATGGATCCATTTAATATTCATATCTACCTACACCAGACCTTCTGTTTCAGGTAGCAGCAAAGCCGCCTCCATTCTGTCTGAATTCCGGGCTCTTAATGTTTAATGTTTTATCTTTCCTGCGAAAGGCTGAACACTTGGTTCCTGTGTAACAGACTTGGACTCTGAAATGGAAGGTAATCTGTTTGACCTTAAGGTACGGGCTGGAAAGAGCGCTCGCGTGTTTATTAAATTTGACATTGCACAGAAGCGGCGCTGAAACGGCTCTGTCCCTGTCTGAGAACACGGAGGGTGTTTCACGTTTTGACACTGCGTGTGTGTGCACGCTGGGCTGGGCTGCTGTTTATTCATGCCGCACATGGAAAATTCATGAGTGTGAACGTGCAAATCGGATTCAGCAAACATTCCCAGCACATGTCATCCGTGGAGCGGGGTTATGGCCCTGCAGGGACCGCCCTGGCCCGCGTGTTAGCGGTGTACATGTCTGGCTTTTTATCTGTATTCATATTTTTGAAACATTGCTTCCACTTGGGCACTCCTTCCATCTGAGTAAGCATGTTGTGGAGTGTATTAGGGGAGCATTGGGCAGACAGGCAGGTGAATAATTGGAAAAGACGGAGAAATATCAGAGCAGGATAGCTGAGATATTGCCTGCCAGAGTGCCTGATTAACTGCACTGTCTCTTCTTTATGATGTCATTGCCTTGATTCTGTTGCCTAGAGACTGGTCTTCACACACTGCTTTTGTTGTGTACAGTATACAGTGTATGTATATCCTAATAACATGCAGTATGGGTGACATGCAAAGCACAGTTTAAAGGACCCCTGAGACGGTTGAACCCAAGGGTTGGACAGGCACTGATTGAGGTTTAGTTTCACATACACACTCTCTCTTATTCCAGTACAATTGTTAGATCAGATATGCACCTTCTGTGAAATAAAGGATTCATTATTTGCTCCAAAAATACCCCCGGTGCTGTAAATCAAAGCAATGCGGCTCCAGTCTTGACATTTCTCAGTAGTGACATTTTGATAGTTTTTCTAAATGTACAAGAATAAAAAGCATGTAATTTCCTGTAATTTTAAACCCATTCATGTGTAATGAAATGCCTATGTTTGCAGAAGAACATGTTCTGCAGTTTGGCTGGATGTACTGTAAATGTGAAGTGGGATGATTGACACTGAAAAGGAGCCGAGCTGCTTTTTGAGAGCAGAGAGTCGGGGAATGTTTCCTCCGCTGTACAAACGTCCTACAGATATAGTTCAGCTCGACGCTGCTCTCTCCAGACTTAGAGCATAAGCAGGCTCAATGAGTGAATCATTTCTTATTAGCATAGCCGTTGCATGTTCACTTCTGACAGCGATAGTTTGCCTCAGGGCTTACAACCAGATTTTGTTTTCCTTTGCGTTTTGTGAACACTGTCAATCAAGGCCAAAATGAATGCATTGACGTAAAGAGCATTAATTCCGAAAATTCCCTTCCCCAATGAGACCTACACAACTTCCTTCTAATGCAAATTTACATGGCTAGGTATGCACTGTAGCAATTCAGATTAAGCATAACGATACAACAGCAGGGCCCCAACCAAAGACTTACTGTGCAAAAGCGCCTGTCTCAACAAGTGTTTTTGTCTTGTAATGAGACTTTGAATTGTATTTCTTTCTCTCAAGTAGAACATACTGTACTAGCCCTTTTTAAGGTACTGACGAGTGAAGTTTTATTATCCTATTGGAAAATCCTGTAATGCATCAAACTGTCTCACCTCTTTGGTAATATATTTGTCTTACTTAGCAAAAAAAAGTAAAAGAAATAAGATTTTTAGTCAGACTATAAGATTCAAATGGACTCTTTTTGCTGTAAAATGATTTATGTCAACTTCTATCTACTTCACTTGATTTGATGTGCCGACACATCTTGCCTTTCCAGAGGAGGTTCATTTACAGTATAATTTGAAACCCACCTTCAGCAAATTAGCTTAAAAAGAGGTTACACGGCCATTTCTGGTGCTGTGTTTGAGACAGAAATCTCGTTTCCTTCCCTAGGATTGGGATGAGTTTGAGAGCAGCTTAGGGCCATGGTGTTGCTATGAACAATGAAGATGGATGCATCCTGTTACTCATTGTTATTTGGCTGACACCTTTATCCAAAGCAACTTACAGTTGATTGTACGAAGCAGAGGAGAATGCCCCCCCTGGAACAAAGTGGAGTTAAGGGCCCAACACCTGTGGCTACATCGGAGCTTGAACCACCAACCTTCTAGGACCCAGTCATGCTCCTTAGCCACTAGGCTACAGGCTGCCCCCAGGCTGTTAAATTATTTCCAAAAAATGTGGTCCTGTCTGACACAGAAGTTTTCTCCCTGATACCTATAATGGTTGTGTTTCATATTAAGCAGTTTATTCTGCGATAATCATAGTCATTGCATGTGATAATGATTTGTTTGGCCCAGATATGAGTGTGCTAATCAGCATTCCCTCACAAAAGGCCTTTGGGGCCGGGGGCCCGGCGTTACCTGGCGGGGTGCTCCCAGGTGCTCAGCGGGCAGCCTGCCACTGCTAACGCTGTAGACACAATGAGGCCTGTCAGCTAATGGCCACCGATGCTAATGGCTGTGGGTTTTAACTGCGTGCGCAGGGAGAAGCCATTCCCGGCCACCAGCTGCAGTCGTAATGGAGCCGAGGCAAGCTAACGCCGGCTCTCAGAAATATAGCACGTCTCGAGGTTTACTGTACCTCTGCATGCTGAACCCCCACGCACACGCACGCACGCACGCATACACGCACACAGACAGGTGGGTGCAGTCATTTATGTGCTGCTAACATGCTAACGTAGCATTTCAGACAGTGAAGTTTTGTGAATTGATAAAAAACTAATTTTGCACTTCCGCTTTTAAAACGTCCAATTACTGGATAATCCACCAAAAGCACCTCATTGTTTTTACTGTGTTCATTTAAGGTTACGGAATCAAAGGTTCCTCAATTATACATCCAGGAAAAATCAATAAGATCCTGGACCCTGCCACCCTCTTCAGTGTAGGCTGACCATAAACTCTACAGTGAAATAGCCAGTAATCTGGAATTTCAAGGCAGACATTTTGTTTGTGCTGCCGTCATGTAATTTCTACGTTATGCAGCGCTAGGTGACAAAGTCCTTGGTAACAACATTGCTAGGTTGAAGCAGTGTCTTGTACACACGGGCAGAAGCTGGGAGAGGTACTATTTTCCCTGAGACTGTTTGAACAGGGTTAAACAGGTCTGTTAAGTGGAAGATAAACAGCCATTCACAAGCAGATTAATGAGCTGTTTCTACCGAGCTGGCATCGATCAGGGAATCGGGCTACGCTTCAGCATTAGTCAGACACGTGTCCCCGTTTCTTTTCTGTCCATCGATTCAGCCACCCGCCCTGTTCAAGTCTGAATACAAATAATCTGCTCTGCATCTACTTTCGGCCAATCACGGTGCTCACATACAAAACCAAGGGGGAAAAGCAGCCAAGCACAGCAAGGGAGCAGACAGCCAATCAGCTGGCCAAGCATGCAAACATGGTGAACTGTGACCTCACACTTCTGGCCTCCATCTGATTGGCTCTCGGTAGAGTAGCCTGCTGTAATTCCCTCCACATGGAGCTGTTGGAGTGGTCAGTGTTCTCGTTCTTTTGGAGAGGAGAGGAGAGAGGAGGAGAGGAGAGGGGAAAAAAAACATAATTAATGGAAATTGCCCAGCATGTTTCCACCCTCAAGAGCTCCTTCAAATTCTCAGCTTTTTCCCTAATTAAAATAAGCAGTTGGAAAATTAGATTTGATCTCACAGTTTAGTGAGAATTATCTCCATTTTTGTTTTTTGTTTTTTTCCTGGGACAGGTGATGTTCTTGTTCGCTGGTTTTCATTTTTCCGCCTTGGGACTCAATGTGTTCTTGGAACATTTGCATTTTTTGGGTGTTTATTACCTGATATGGATGAGTAGCTGGTTGATTTCTGATTGGGTTTCGTTTCTTACGTTGGGTTAAACTGAAATGGAGGCAAGCATGAGGAAAGAGAATGTATGAGAAAATTATTTTTTCTCCCAACTCGTTTCCTTACTGATTTTCATTTTAGATGGAATTCAAGTGTTTTCATGTGTTAAAAAGAAGTTGTATAACATGCAGATCTTTATTTATATAACTGTTAGTTAGTGGTCATAAGGTTTGACGTGTTGTGTGTTCAGAGATGCTCTTCTGCATACCACTCCTCTAATGTGTGGTTATTTGCACCACTGTCACCTTCTCCTCTGACCTCTCTCATGAACAAGGCGTTTTTGTATCCTGAAGTGAGTGTACCTGCACACAGGTACCAATCCACAGCCCCTCCATCCTACACTGCTTTAACTGTGACAATGTTTCTCCTGAAATACAGTCACACTCCTATGACTTTTTGAACTCTTCCAATCATTATCTATAACTTCCATATCTGCACCAGACGTAACCTTGGGTAGGGGGGCGGTGGCAGCAGTGTTCTGTAAACAAGGCCCGAGAGAAGCCGAGAAGAACCAATTCAACTCAGCCCGCAAACTGCTTTCTTAATTTTGTTTGATCTCCTCCTTCAAAGTTTGCCTCTTCCCAGAGCAAAACGACTCACGTCCCAGCGTATATTTAATGCATGGATAACCAGATGCTTTAATTAGAGTCTTCTCCGGGGGTAGGAGGAGGAAGGGAGGGGGGGACACGGGTGGGAACGCGGTTTTTCATTGAGTCCTGTCTCATTCATAGACAGCTGCCTCGCTGTTTTAGGCGCCCCGTGTCGTGCCTGATTGAAATGCCTCTCACGTCTGATCTCCGGCACTAATATGATTAGGACAAACCCAATATCCTAACAGCCTGCCAATTAGCCTGAAACACTGATCTGGAGAGGTGTACAGCACAAAAGGCCCTGACCCGTCAGCACCTTCACGTCTGAATGATCAGTGTTAGCAGCTGCGGTCGTGAACTTCAGCGGGCTGGTTGATGTGTGGTTGGTATTGGGTGAGACCAGTCGATGTGTGGTTGGTATTGGGTGAGTGGGGTCGGCGCCTGGTCAGTATTGGGTGTGAGCGGTCAACGTGTGGTTGGTATTGGGTGTGAGCGGTCAACGTGTGGTTGGTATTGGGTTTTTGCGGTACATCTGAACGCCCCCAGGTCCAATCATGAAGAGCAGCAGGTAGAAGTTACACCTCGTCCAGCTAGGGCCAGCACCCCGCGAGCAAAGCCACCTGTCACAGTATAATATCTCTGCCCCCACAGCCAATCCTGCGTGCTCTTCTCATACAGCGCAGTGACCACTCACACCTAACACACATATTTGCTGTGCTGAATCGCTTTGCCCTCTCTTAGTCTCTCCAATACACACACACACACTGCAAAAACCAAAATCTCAACAAGTATTCACACTGAAACCTGAAGTCTTATTTATCTTACTTCTTTGCTAGATAAGACAAAAATATTTCCAATGAGGTAAGACACTTTGACACATTTCAAGATCTACCAATGGGATAAGAACATTTTGCTTGTCAACTTAAAACAAGCTAATATTTTCTATTCGAGAGAAACAATAAGATCATAAGGTCTTACGGACATTTGTTTGAAGTGCATAAACACCGCCATGCACATATGCATCCAAACTTATAGAGCGGGAGTTTGTTTTGTGCTTTTATTTATTATCTTAAATGTATTATTTGTTTGCTTTTATTGAGCGTGTCCTTTGCTCTGGTGTACAGCCAGAGTAACAAATATGTCACATAGTTTGGCATGCATAACAAAGATGCAAGAAGACGGACACTTTGTAAAATTGTGTGCCTAACCGTAAGCCAAGTAAAGATCTTCTTGTTACTGGAGTACTCATGCAAATTGCCAAACTCAAAAGCTTATGAAATCAGTTCATCTGATGAGATTACACGGCCATGGTTTCACTGTTCAAAAATGTTCAATTTGTGTGAGTGCATGTGCAACTGTTGTTGATGCACTTAGCGTCACTTCAGCGTTGCTTGCATTCTCGGAAGCAGCCATAACATTTTTGTATTTAATGTTTAATAAGCACTAAGTAATGTTTGAAATTGCCTTGAGGTACATAGCTGCCTAATTTATGCTATACAGCAGGCTAGCTAGCTTGCTTTTACTCGAATGCGGTCGGAGTAGTGGGGGCATACTGAATGAACAATAACAAGCCTGTTAAGCCTCAGAAGATCACATTGCAGTTATTTAGCTGACACTTTTATGCAAAGCGACTTACAGTTGACTAAGCAAGGGGCAATCCCTGTTGTACTGTTTTGATTATCTTTTCATTAATAATCAGCATTCAGAATCGTTTGAGAAAAAACACGTAGTTGGTGTTTATGGTATATATATTTATGGTTGGTGTTTATGCAGGATCTTTGCTGCAACATACAGTGCAGGCAAGAACTTTAACCGTTTCATTCAGAAAAGAAAGCACCAATTTATGTTTGTCGTTTTTAACTGTATCTGTTCAGCCCTCATTGTGAAGTAAAGTGCCCTTACAGAAGAGGGTTCTTCCTGCAGACAGCAGTTCTCTCCTGTGTTTTCCTGATGGATAGACGGTCGCGGTGTGGTCTTCATTATCCTGCAATTGACGAAGCTCTTCAAACGAACCTTTGGAATTAGAGCTCCAGTTTCCCGCCAGCTCCAGCGGGAGTGAGTGTGTGCTTAAGCCCTTTGGGTGCTTAGCAATGCCATCACTTGAGCTGATGTTAACCGGATATGGCTCTGTCCTGTTTATGGGGTCAGTTCACCGCACTGTTTAAACGCAGTGTACCCTGCAGAGAGAGAGTGTAGAGTCTCCCCTGGGTTCCAGCACTGTGGCTTTAAGGAAGTCATCCTAATGAGGTGTTATCAGTGTTTCCGTAATTGCTGGTGTCCAAGCTTTCAAGTGCATATTGGGTTTTGGGGAAAGAAGCAGGTAGTCAGGAGGGACAGGAATAAGCAATGAGAGCTCATCCTGGAAAATAATTACACAACGGTTTTTGTTTTTTGAGGAGCAATGAAAAACCACTTGAACTTGGGCCCGTATTCCACAGCAGAAAAATCTTAAAATCGAAGTCTAAATATAACACAAAATACTTGTAAGTTTGATTTAGTCCAAGCTGTCATTTGCAAAGAGCTTCAAGAACTCATCTCACACATATCAGGCCTGTGCGGTTTCAGTTGCACTGTGGCCAGGTCAGCCCGGTTCAAAGCCTGCTCTCGAGTGGTGATGACACCCATGATCTGGCCTATCAGGTCTCGGTTACACTTCGATGTGTGTCTTCCCCTCCCACGCTCCAAGTTCCTAAGGGAAATGTTCCGTGTTCAGGTTGGCCTTGCTTTTCAAACGGCCATCTTTTTCAAATTCAGAAATGACACAGGTAAAGGTCAGCTCGCAGGGATATGCAAAAGAGTTTCTGCGCTGTCTCCACTCAGGCCTCAAAGTCAGCGGCTCCTGATGTCGCAAAAACAAGCAAGCCGACTTTTTCATTCTTAACTCTGAGGCTAATCAGAATGCAGGGCCTGGGGTTGTCTCATTAGAAAGGTGCTGAGTCATGGTTCTTCCCCTTCCCTGTGCTGGGCTATCTTCCACACATAACTCTGTGTGAATAAAGGCATTTTGGTTTAATATAAACTCCAAAGAGCACTGTAGCTTCCCACAGGTTTTCTTCAAAACACACTATCCAGCAACTCTAACTCTGCTGAGCTTGTTTTTCTTTTCTTTTTTTATAACCGGTTTCAGCCATTTTGGACCAGCAAAGGAGCATTTGAGGCATTTATTCCTCTGTATTGCTGTGCATTTGAGCAATATCACACCCTCAAGGTGTGTCTGGAGGAGTCGGCATTTTATTGTCTCCTCTGTCTTTTCATATCAACTTGGCTGATCGCGACTCTCTAAACCAGAGGTGTCAAACCCCAGTCCTGGAGGGCCGCAGTGTCTGCTGGTTTTTGGAGTGTTTCAGCACTAGAGATACATTTCAAAGTCTTTCATTGGCTAAAGAGTCCACGCACCTTGTTCTCAAGGCCTTAATTGGCTGCTGATTGAAAGGAAACCACAAATACCAGCAGACACTGCGGCCCTCCAGGACTGGAGTTTGACACCACTGGTCTAAACTTACAGTATGTAGGATTCATGTCAGTGGCCTTTTGTATGTATAAATAGGACCCCAGTTGCTATGACTACATGGACCGACCTGCTAACAAGTTGTCAGTGAAACTGATGAACAGATGACTCTGGATAGTCAAGCAGGCGAGTGGTCATCAAGGATTCCAAATATACCCATGAATCAACCGCCCAGGCCAAACGCAGGCCAAACGCAGGCCAAACGCAGGCCAAACACAGGCCAAACACAGGCCAACGAGCCCCACGCTGATCTTTTTAGACCCGCTCATCCGTCATGCTAATTAAAACGACGATGCACAAGAACTGCGCTCTGCGTGTGATTTTCCATTACCCTCCATCTTGTGTCTTTTTGATGAGCATATTTGTTTCAGGGAAATCATATTCTTATCACTGTGGTTACAGCTTATACATGTGTAAGTATAGGCAAGCTATCACTATAATTTCATGTTTTGAATCATTTTGCATTGTGGTGTCATAGAGTCATGGTGACCGTGTTGATTTGTCCTAGGTCTGGGCAGCCTCCATCCACCCAGTGCAGAATGTAATTGCTTTTGACTTCAATGTTGATTAACTCATACCTGTTGAATCATGCCATAAATGCATTGTGTGACATTAGTTCTGTCATACAGTTATTATTATTTCTGTCAATGCAATACATTATGTGCAGGATGTTTATAACTGCCGAATAGACCGTGGAGAAAATTGTGCACTGTTGTACTTCACCATATGCACATCCACTTGATTAAGAATGTAGAGAATACACTTGATTTTTAATTGTGATGGTAACCTCTCATGGTGCTGGAAACAGTGTACATAAATCTCCTGGCTTTTTTGGGGGGGTGGGTGGGGGGGGGCACTTGGAGACACAAAAATGTAAATGTAAAAACAGTCTACAGTAAATCCTCAAATTGTGTCCAGGGTTCTATTTGAAGCCGGGCCTCGGATAATAGCCGGTGGCGTGGTCGATTCGGACAAATAAAGGCCGGCCCCCAAATACAAGCCGGGGTATTGCCTACCAGTAGGGATATCAGTCCATGAGCACTAGAAGACATTGTTTCGATTTAACTAAATAAATAAAAGAGCTCTTCTTAATATTTTATATTGTTGGTTGGTTTAATACTGTTGCCAATTAAAAGTCGTTGTCCTACGCTATGGGTCTCCAACACGTAGCTCTCAAGTTACCAGTCGCTTGCCGCCCCCTTCTGAGTAGCTTGCCAAAGGCTGAAGCACATTTAAACACAATTGTTGCCGCAAGGCATTCCAGCCTACAAATTTAATAAAAAGTAAATCAGGCAAAATTAAAAATGAACTCAATTTAGGCTACTTGGCTTCGCAATAAGGTTTCCATGTATTTACAGCACAGCGCACGTTCAATGAATGAATGAAAGCGCCTTGGCTCGCAATAAACACTCATTCAGCTACATAAAACTTAACAGTGAACCATCAAATACCCCCCAGATTTCAGTGCCCATCAGTCCCAACATTTAGCAATAAAATCAAACAGTCCAAAAGTAAATTAAATCCCAAACCAAAGCGAAAATCTTTTGATAGCCTACCAGTATGCTGCTCCAAACAAAACACATGTCTCACAATAAAAGGCACTTTAGGAAAAAAAGATCCTTAACTTGCTGTTATCTACGCTAATTTGTTATTGTTCATGAAGGCGTGTCTGGCAAGTTGTTATTTTATGGATTCTGGACTTGCATGTGATTTATTGTGTTTGAGAATATTTGCAATAAACTAAGTCTGTTAAGACTGACATTATGACTTACCAAACGGTGTTCCTGATTAGCCTACACTAATTGATTTCTGAACGGTTACAGGAAGTGTTGAACAGTGTTGGCCCACTTTAAGTGTAGCCTTTTACTTTATTTCTAAGAATAAAATTCTACAACAGAAGCCTAATAAGAAATAAAGGCCTGCCTCGAATACAGGCCTGCCCCAAATAAAGGCCTGTGCTTTGTGCAGCCTAAGTAAATAAAAGACCCCGGCCACAATTTGAGGATTGATGGTAAATGCAGTTCTTTCAAGTTACAGTATTAGTGTTTGATACTATTTGTTTTATACAAACAACAGAATGCGCGTAATGAAAAATATTTCTGTTCACAGGATGACTAACTGTAAGTTTTTATGGGGATGTCGAGAGGTGAATGGCACACAACTATCAGCAACTGCCTTGTTAAATTCTAGATTCTCAATCTCTCATAGAGGGTCTAGAAAATGCTTTCTGGTATTGGCTTGTTGTACACTCTCAGAGAAAAGGCTTCTTTGGCTTGGCTCCATACTGGAACCGTTTTTATGTCTTTATTGAACGCTCTATCATAGGTGCGAAGTGTGAAAGCTCCCAGACAAAGAACCATTTCACCTGACAAAGAATCCTTGAACTAGATAGGGTTCTTCCATGGAATCACAGGGGTCCTTTTCCAACCGTTTTTTCTGAGATTGTAGTATGATTGGAGGTTGATATCTGGCTCTAGATTTGATTGGCTGGGGTGGCTTATCTCCCAGCCCAGAAACTAGCTTTGGTTGATAATGGTTGAGGCACTGGTATTGCATCCCTGAGCAAGATGCAACCGGAATTATGTCAGTGAAATTACCTGCTATAAATCACTTAATCAAATCTTCTGATGCCATCACAGTTTATAACATTGCAGAGTCTGTGTGATCTATCTGATTGGCTAATTAGGCCAAGGTACAGTTATTGTTTGGTAAAACCTGCAAAAGCCAGCCTGGTCCTAGTATCTGATTGGTGAATTAAGCCAAGGTACAGTTATTGTTTGGTAAAACTTGCAAAAGCCAGCCTGGTCCTAGTATCTGATTGGTGAATTAAGCCAAGGTACAGTTATTGTTTGGTAAAACTTGCAAAAGCTAGCCTGCTGGGAACAATTTGTCAGAAGAAGTATTAAGTGAGATGGGGTCAAAACTCACTGCAGTGAGAAGTTTTTCAGACTCATATTATTTTGAGCAGGCTAAGTAAGGCTAGCTATTCGTCTGTCATTTGTGAGTTTCCAGTTTCTCTGCTTCCTCCCACACTTGTCTACAGGTGCTTTCAGAAATCATTTTATTGGTCTGCATTTATATAGCACCTTTATCCAAAGCGCTGGATAATTGATGCTTCTCATTCACCAATTCGCAGACACACACTCACACACCTACACCGATTGGCTGCCATGCAAGGCACCAACCAGCTGGTCATGAGCATTTGATGTCTTGCTCAGAGACACTTCAACACACCCAGGGCGGGATGAAACCAGCAACCCTTCAGCTGCCAGACGACTGCTCTCACCTCCTGAGCCAATGTCGCTCTTCAGCCCCTGCTCTTCATGCAGCTCTTGTGGATCCTCTGTGGGAATGAGATGCATTGGAAAGGAGGCTAAGAGTTTATTAGCAGTCAGCACGATGGGCAAAATGCTTTGGAAGGTTGGGAAATAGGGGTAATGCACTGCTTGACTCCAGATTGTGTAGTAGAGCTGTGAAAGGTTCTGATAATGGTGTCATTTGTTTTGTTTTGTTGCTTTTTTGCTTGTTTGTTTTTTCACAGCAGCAACAGTAATTAATTAGCTATCAAGCTAAATTAAATCTGTTCTCCCAGTGCAAGTGACAGTCAAATATAGAGTATGTAAAATGTCAACGTTAAAAGACTGATAAACATAAATATCACCATTATTAGTAATTAAATAAGAAAATAATTGTGTTTCATGGTGATAGCATGCAGCTGTTATAATTTTGGAATGTATCAGATGCATTTTTAGCCATAGCATCTTAGAGAAGATCCATTTTACAAGGTTAGAAAGCCGCCTTGTGGGTTTTAAGTCAATAAAGTTTCAATCAAATCAGTGCTATTGTAGAGGCTGAGGCTGCACCACCTGCGAAGTAAAAGTGAGAGAAGTTTGAGCCGTTTGCCTTTTTTAGCCGGCTTTGCGCTCCCTGTCCTCCTTATCATAACACCATCTTATCTCTGTAATTACAGAGCAGGGAGGCAAATCTGTAACTAAGAGCTGTATCTGAGCGGATTCAGATAACAGACTTAAACACGCTAAAAATCCATCTCCCATCCCCTCCACGCTCGACTGAGGCCACTCTCAAAGTCACGCAGAGAGGGTGAAGCTGTGCTTCTGTCCCAGGCTGCTTTGCTGCCGATGGGTGTTGGCCCGTCTCCATATTTAAGCAGCCGTCGGGCCACACACTCAGTCCACTCACTCGGGTCAGACTGAGTCAATATACCAGCAGTCACCTCGTTTACTACGGTGAAGAGTTCCTATCTCTTACCGGTGTGAACCATTCTCTACAGCAGCTATAGCGGAAATGCCAGCTGGAACTCTCAGGCTTTTGCTAATGACGCGTTCCCACGTCTCTTTCTAAGTCCGTCTCATCTCTCTTCATATGATTGTTAATATGATTATTACCTTTATGTAACCAGGTAAGCAACTTCAGAACAGTGGCGAAGCTGCATATAAAAGAGAGAATATATAAAAGCCTGACGTAGCTGATAACAGTATTTAGAATGCATATGTTGAAATGTAGTTTGCAGCTGCTGTTTTGAGAGTGCCTAATGATCCCCATGAACACATAACTGCTAAAATCAGCCCATAGCTAGTTCAACACTCTGGATTGAGTGCTGTCTGAGCCAATATTTCTCCCTGCCTTCGGGCTAATGTCATGCATTAGCCATTTACCATTGAAATTATACAGTAAGCACGTACAGTGACAGCTAATGTCGGGCATTAGCCATTTTGCATTGAAATTACACAGTAAACACACGTAGTAGGGAACAGCAGAAGGCCACAGAAAAATGTGTGGCGGGTACGTAACCCAGACTCCTCCACAGTTAAGATGTAGAGGCCAATAACGACCCCGTCTGCAGGTAGTCTGACATTTCCTTTTCTTTATAGAGTGGGAAAGTAATTAAGCACCCTCTGCGCTTTTTTTTTTCTTGTTGTCAAACGAACTGGAAGGTTGATAAATTTCATCGAGTGGAAGTTCATACTCATTACTGGCTTGAAAAGGTTCATTGTACTCGTACCCACACTCGTTCGGCCATTTTTCCGAGGGTAATTACGGTCCCGTCTCTCTGTCTGCTCGATGACCTTCTCGATTCGCCAGAATATCGCTCTTCATTCCGCCGGCTGCTACGGGCCGCCAGGTTTGCCTTAGCGAGATTTGTTTTCGTTCTGTGCTTCTTGGTGGCCATTGCTCTGAATTGTCAAGGGCCCGTGTTGTGATCATTACAGGCCCATACCTTCACTAAACATGCTTTGACATTTTAAATTTCACTCTCTTCCTGTCAAGGCTTGAACTGTATCCAACGAGATAAAATGTCTTTCTCTTGAATGGTGGTTTTGTGTTTTTGTGTTCTGTCAAGCTGGCATAAATGTATGCTAAATTTGCACAAAAGTTAGAATCTTCGAGGTTTTTACAAGAGGCAAGCCGTATTTTATTCATAGTGACAGACGCAGATGCAAGATTTCCAGTTGAGTTCTTGCCCTTCTGGTGTCCTCAAAGTGGCTGTGACTTTGTGTAAGACTTTCTGATGGTGGAAACATATCAAGATTTGATAAATGATTTCCCTTGCAATAATTAGTAATCTAATATTATAATAGTCACAAGGTGATATAAAACCTGAACTTGACCTATAGTTGATCTGCATGGGTGTATTGACCTAATTAGCTAATTACCCCAGGGTCATTAAAAACCTTCATACACACCAGACTTCCAGGAATGGACACCCCCCTCCCCCTCATGGGTTAGTCCTTCCGAAGTGTCCTGGGTAATGAAGCAGGTAATGACCTCATTCACTCTGCCGTTATATCTGAGACCGTTGTGTATCGGGGTCCTTCTCAGTATGGAGTTTGTGTTTAGCCTCTCTCTCCCTGTCTCCTTCTGCAGACTGGTCGCAGTCAGTCACACAACAACTCTCCCAGTCCAGTGAGCCAAGGCCATGGCAGGCGAATATATATGCTCGAGCATAATCACAACCACAAGTGACTAAGAACCCTTGAAGTAGATAGGGTTCTTCTATGGAATACACAGGGTTCCTTTTGGAGCCATTTCTTCTGAGATTGTAGTATGATTGGTGGTGGCAGATCACTGCTGACCACAATACTTTGTGGCCACCCTCAAACACAAACACGGTGTGACATAAAGTATGACATATTTTTCACAGCCCTCTGCCTCTCACCCTTACGCCTTTCCCAGAATGCAGTGAGACAGCCTGTACTGCTGTTTCTGTTCCTGTGACATTAGCTGAAGAGGTTGAACGCTCGTCTGGCAGTCAATGGAAGAGTCGCCGGTTCGATCCCTGGCTCCGGGTGTGTCGAAGTGTCCCTGAGCAAGACGCCAAACCCCAATTGCTCCTGACAAGCTGGTTGGTGTGTGTGGTTGCCTTTTGCCCTTGGTATGTGAGGGTGTGTGAGCGAGACTTACTAGCTTGCGATATACAGTATAAAATGCATTCTAGGTTGCATTCTCCGGCCTTGCGTCTCAGCACTCTGCTCTACACAAACAGAAGATTTGCTTGCATAAGTGTGGTGGCCCGAGTGTCCTCCCCGGGGTGGGCTAATTGCCTTCTTTTTGTATCGCTGTCATCGAGATTACTGCAATCACCTCTCTGGCAGATGTTCATTTTGCTGCAATTGTGCTCGGTGACAAAGCGCTTTGTGTCTCCCCGTTGTGAATAAGAGGCAGACGGCGCAATGCCAAGGAGGTCAAACCTGCTTCTCTGTGTGGCGCGTCAGCAGACTGCTCCCCTTGGTGGAACTACACCTTGCTGTTGTGCCTACAATTCCCATGATGCAACATGTCCGGTCATGTTGAAAGACTGTGGTCATGTGATTACGCAGGTAGTCTAGTAGCATTTAAAAATGCTTCAGATGGATTAGACTTGCGCTGATTTGTTGTAGTGAAGCCACAGAGCATTATGGGATTGAAGAAAGCTTGAGCTAGATTAGTTGAATTAGTTGATTGCTAGAATGATTGCAAAGCCATCAGGGGGATTGTGTGTGTTATTATGAGTGACGCTTCCTCTAAAGTTCAAGTGGCTTTCATGTTTGTCTTGCTTTTGAGGTGTGAATTAAGTGTAATTTGGTTCCTGCAGTTGTCAGGTACCTAGGGCGAACCGCATGGGACATCACCACAATTAGTGTTAATATAGGCTGGAACCCCATAGCACATCAACTGTCTACACAATTTGCATTATTTTACATGAGGACTTCCGTTCCCTGACCAATGCATGCTGCTTATGGTTCCAATTAAAATAACAATTTCCATAATCTAATGAGCTCTTAATTTAGCAGTAGTATGTCGGGCTGATATTTAACCAATTATTGCGATTCCAGAATTATATTTGCTGCTAATTGTGTACAGGGTCTTCCCAGTGCTGACATTGACATTTAAATGTAAAAAGTAGCTTGATCCTCAAAGTTCTCCGGAACAGTTTAGTAAGACTGTGAGAATAGAGCGTGAGGAGTGTGTAAGCTTAGTCACGCTGAGCTGAGGTACAATGAGATCGTTTCAGTGACTGACTGGACGGCCAAGGTACTGATGCTATTTTAGGCTTCACCTGAGGGACTGAGGTGGAGAAAGCACTGTGTGAGGGAGGGAGGGAGGGAGAGAGCGAGAGAGAGAGAGAGGGGCAGAGCGAGTGACTGAGAGAGAGAATGGACAGAGAGCGAAAGAACAGAGGGAGAATTAACTGAATGAGAATGAGAGGGAGACGGACTGTTTCAGGATGTAGATATCCTGGAGGCTGGGGGGTGGAAGAACAGGGGAGGTGAAAGAACACGGAGGAGAGAGGGAGGGATTCCTGTGAGTCAGCCCCGCTGTGGCTTAGCGTCCCTCACCCCCTTCACCGTCGCTCATAAATAGCACGTCCGTCGCCCGCTGCATGTCAATGAGCCCGTTTCCGCGCCGACGATGTCGCCCTGGCGTCCCTCGCTCCCGCCCACCTCCCCAGCGAGCACGCTCCTTCCGTCTCGCTCGCTGCGAACAGACCGGCCGTCTCAAGGGCACTCGGAAGAATCGCTTTCATTGTCCAATCTTCTGTGACTGCTGCTAGATCAATTGAGGCGCAATACGGGTTTTTTTGTTTTTTGGAATTGGAAACCGAACTTATGGAGCTGAAATGAAAGGGAGCTGGCCCCACTTCACTGAAAATGACTACGCTGAATACACACACAACAGATGTGTCATTCCTGTAGCATTTAACAAGTGCGGAAATGTTGGGGAATTCTCAAAGTGCAGGGCTCGGGGTTTTCAGTTCGAATCTGAGCATCACTTTTCTAAACCAATAAAGCGGCAAACTACAACAACATCCATTTAAAACATTCACTGTTAATTCTTACTCCAAAATGCATTGCACATGTGATGTTCATTCTAAAATCCGCTGGTTTATTTTTTATGTACGTGTACACTATAGCCATATATCACCATAGCCTACTGTAGGTTATAACAGTCTCATGAGCTGAACTGTGCAGCCATTGTGTTGGTATTTCATGTGCATGCACACTGCAGGCAGACTGCGCTGTTATGTGGCAAGGCAAGGGAAACTCTACCCTACTGTAACCCTTCCTCCCTGGCTACACATCTTAGCACTGCCTGCATGGCCATGGTCAGTAAATTATATATTATTATTATTATTGTTATTGTTGTTATTATTATTTTTGTTGTTATTATTGTTATTATTATCAGGACTCATATAATGCAAGCTTTCTTTTGTGGATTCAAAATGTTCATTTCATTCAGTTTCCTGGATGTTATTGAACCATACTAGATTAATACTGTTTATGGCTGCAGAATTTAATAAACACCACAATGGGCCTTCAGAAACTATTGACTATAATAAGCCCTATTCAGCATATTCAGATATGTGACTAGGCAATGTAAAGGAAATTGAGATTTCAAGGGAAACTTTTATTGCAAAACAAATGACAAAAGTTGTGTGTTGAGCTCAGGGCTTGCGAGGCAGAAGACTGCATAGCTTTTCATTTACTGGAGAGCGTAGCTGTTCCACTCACTTTTTCCATAATGGGCTTTCTGCTTTGCTACACAGAAAAGTCACTCCCTCTCAATGAAAATCTATTCTTATTTCATGAATGTAAATAAAACATTAGTGCATGCATAATTGAACAATTGCCCATAGGTATCAGCACATCATTTCCCACAGTTCATTTCTTTTCATACCTCATATATTTGCCATAGTAAAATAGAAGGCCAAATAGCCGTGAAATCATAATTCATGTGCCATTACGAGGATTATGGAGTGATAGACCGGCAGAGATTGTTGTCCAAGACTGATTTTCATGCTTTCAGGAGGGATAAAACAATATGATGATTGTTCATTAAGTCTGGGTTGTGTCTACAGAGGGTGTAGTTTTTCAGCCATGAATGGGGGAGTGAATCAGGTTACATTTAAGGTTATGAAGTACATTTAATGAACTACAATTCCCAGCAGCCCTGTTCACTGAGATTTCTTTATAATGTTTTGTCAATTGACGGTTCATCATCCACCCTGCAGAGGAGAAATATTGGCATGGAACACTCTTGTGCTCTAACCGAGAAACAGATCAATTCACAGTTCAGTCAACTGATGATCGGCTGACGGTGCAGTCAGTTCAATCAAAAACCATGTGCGGCTGAAACTAGGAAAATGAAAGGTTTGGTTCTTCTGAAAAAACACACATTCTGTCTTCTGGTAAAGATGAAGCACAAAGAAGGAGTATTTTTTCTCCATAGGTCACATTATCTCTTACTGGCCATATTTCTGTGCCGTCTGTTGGACAGTGGGGGGGGGGGCAGACAGCCGTGAATCGTTAGCATTTCTTAATGACTGTTTTTGGGTTTCCTCTGTGGGACCGCGGGGGACCACAGAGCCCCTGGCAGGCCTTCAGATAATTTGATCCCTGAGTCGATCCCGTTTTTCCTCATTAACCCAGATAAACCCTTCTCCCGGGGACTCGCGCTGTCACCCTGCAGAACGGCTCAATTTGACGAGCCCGTGGATTTCAGCATGACCCTTGATCTGATCCAGCTCTCATTTCTGTTTCTTAATTCCCGTCCTCGAGTTCCTGTTTTTCCCGTCTGTTCAGGAGACGGTGAGATGGAAGCAGCGGGGTTTATAGTGGAGGTGCGATGTGCAGCCTCTGGCCTTCTTTCCACGGTGTCTGCCTGCCTGTCCCTTTGCTCTGCCTGCGGACTGTCGTAGTGACAACACATCCAGCCTCGTGTAACAACATCATGTACCCTCAGTAGGCACCTTGTACCATTAGATATTATTTAACAGTAGACCTTATGTACCATTAGATGTAACAATAGTGGACTTATCGTGTAACAGCAGATGTTTTGTTCTGACCAGTCTAGCTCTCGTTACCCTGCTGTAAAATCCAGATATGTTGAAAATTCAGCCGGTCAAGCTGGTCATAAGCTGGCCAACCAGCTAAACCCTGTCGAGCTGGGAGCTGGTCTAGCTGGCTATGAGCTGGCCAACCAGCTAAACCATGTCGAGCTGGGAGCTGGTCTGAACTGCTCAGAACTTAGCTTGGGCTGTTTTGTTCAGCGGGGTTACCAACTCAACTTTAGACACCATCCTTTGCTGCTTTATCTTGACTCTGTTTTATATCATAATTCAATTATGTAATCTTTGTTATGTAATCTGTTTAGCTTTCAGTAAATTTCATACATTTAGTTACAGCAGCTGTAAGATATCATTCTTAAAAGTGGTATGCACACTCAGCTGTCAAGGAACCTGAGTCATTCTTAAAGTAGTGACTGGATATAATCATTTGCAGAAGGACCCAACAGCTGTGCGGATTTTATCGTGGCTACATTAGGACTTGAGTCACCCACCTTCCGGGTCCCAGTCATGTACCCTAGCCATTTGGCTACAGGCTGCCTTGTATATAATATAATTATATAATTTAGCATGATCTATGTCACCAGGAATAGTTCTCTCTGTATCTTTTTTCATCACAGAAGTGCTGACTTTTATTTTGATTTTATGATAAATAATAATTGCTCTTCTCTCATCTTCAGTCTGACTTTAATCTAACTGAATGAAATCTGCTATTGAAGGGTGTTTCCAATAGTTTGTCCAAGCGAAGCCCTGTCTGATCTGATTGTCAGTGGTGATATGCAGAAGGAGTGTAGATAATAATCAGCCGATTCATTATATTGTACGCCCCATATTCAGGCTGACAGCTGCTCTAAATTGCTATGTCAGAATTTCCTGACATGGTGCTTGCCATGGGTCAGTAGCTCATGAAAGGACATCAAATGTTTTTTTTTACATCAATAACTGACATTTGAAATTTAATTGTGTTTTTGGCAAAACTTTCTTCCTTTTTCAACATCCTCATATCTTTCCAAACCCCCACCTGTACTCGGTATTCTCACTCCTTGAGCCTTTGCGTCTGACTTGATTGATCTGTAAGTCAATCCCCCCCCCCCCCACATAGACACCCCCCAGCATAACCACACATTACCCATTAGCTGAAGGTGCGTTTAATATGCGCCACGCTGGCACCCTGGGATCCAGAACGAGGGCGCCGGGCAGACTGATTTGGCCGCTAAAGGTTGAATGCCACCAGCTGCTTTAGATGCAAATGGCGTCATTAGCATCTGCGTTGCGGATGGCTGGCACTGCTGCTTCTTCCCCCGGCTTTCAGCACCCCGCACGCCCCCCCCGCTCCGTCAGAAGGTCGTCGCCTCCTCCGGTGAAAAATAGCAGTGCGGGAATGACCCGCGTTCAAACGCGACGCTAAACAACAACGGGTTCCGCACGAAAACCGACTCCAATACACACTCTAGCGTGATGTGCTTTTTCACTCGGAGGAAGACGTTGTAGACGTTTAAATGTCAGTCCCCCCCCCCCCCGTCTGTTAAACAGTGTGCATTGCTCTGAACTCCGTGTGCTCCACCGTTGTTATTTTGGGCTAGACCCAAAGTGAAGTTGTCCAGGTCAGGAGTCTGATAGAAGCTTCCTTCCTTCGAGTTTGAGCCAAGATGAAAAACTTTGTGGGGGATTCGCAAGATGGGAAGAAGGTGTTTTTTCACTGAAAGTTAATTACAGTTTAGTACATAGTGGAATGTTGCAGTAGCAAAGCGCCAAATTAACAATTAGCCATGAATAGTCTGGCTACTCAAGTGCCTACAGGGAAAATCAAGACAATGTGCAAAGTCTGAGCGAGAAATAATACATGAAAATAATAGACAGTAGTGTACATTGTAGATTGGTAGCATTGTATGGCATTACCATTTCATGAATATTTCATTGCACAAAAAGATATATTTTTAGAAAGGATGTTAAGTTGGTGGAACAGGCTTGGTGCATAGGCCAGCACTGGGTCCACACATAAAGGGCAGATGACACTTGGGGTTCATGTAACTTGCAAACTTCCGTCTTCCCACACATCCTATTACAGGTGCTAAGATCAAATGACAGTTCAAAGGTGTTGGAAAATACGTGTGAAAATTGTAGCTCTGCGAGGACAAATGCATTTGAATAATTTCTCTGTGTAATTTCTCACCTGCTATGAGGTGAGATGAAGTGTCACAATTGGAGTAGATATTAAGCAAAGCCATTCCAGCAAGCATTTTCCTTTTTTGCATCCTTAGAAAATACAAAAAGGCTCCAATGATATTTTTTCTTATTAGTTATTATTACTGTAAACATCAATACATAAAGAATTTGTTATTGCCAGAAAGTAATTGGCATCCTGTGTAATTTGTGAAGAAAATCCACATGGAAATTCACATGTAGCTCAGCATCCAGTTTGATTTTTACACAAAATAAATATTGTGATATAGTGCATCAGTGTTATGGCTCAAGTTCAGTGTACAATGTCACTCTACAGGCAGGATTTCTTGGACAGATGGACAATTAATTTCTTACCTTGGGAGGGGGGGAAGATAGCTTGCAAATCCGTATCAAAATGAGGTTCTTCCTGGGAAACCTGCCATCAACGCAGGGAGTAATTCAAACAAACAAATATTCTATTCCAGTTTATGTGTGGCAATAGTGTACACATACAATACCAGTGTGGGACTTCTTCCCCTGTTTACAAATATTCTGTCTCGAGATAATACCTTTTACGTTTGACCTTTTAAACGGCGGCTTGAATGTTCGGTTACTACAGATAAGAAACGTCCCCATTTCACAATAAAACAACTGCGGATTTACCACTGTATATTCTCACATCCTTCTCTTTTCCTTTACAATCATATTAATCTGCGATATGCAAAGTTCAATTCTCAAATACTAGTCATAGTAATTAGTATTATGTAACAATATGTAATCACACAGAGCGGTAGTTCCAGTGTATGTATTTACTCAGGGATTAGGGCCACTTCCGTGGGTGCAGTGAGCGTTTAAAGTGATGATGTTTACTGTAGGGTCTGGTGTCTCGCTGATTGGTTGATAATGGCTGAGCGCTGAGGCAGGGATAAGTGTCTTACTACACCTCCTGGCTCTGTTTGCTTTGCCTTGCGAGGACACAACGTTCAGAACTGCAAAGGCTTACAATGAGCTCCTGAGGAATCTCTCTCACTTCACATTCATATAAAGTCAATTGTGATAACTGTTCTTATATACTACGAGCTGTTATATTGCTGAAATATAGCTTTGCATTTGGCATGGCTGAAAGTAGTGTACAATAGAAGTAATTTTGCTGCTCAACATAAATACTGCATTTATGCTTGTTGAAATTGCACATTGCTTTAAAAAACGTCCACTGTTACGATTCATGAATGCCAGATCCAAATGTTATATATGGAATCCCTAAATTACACGGATGGCAACTCTTGCACAGGCGTCTTGGTAACCCGGGCAACAAATTTGCTTTGCCTTCTGGGCCTTTCTTACTGTTGTTCACATACAGAAAGGCTACTGTGGCAATGTCAATGGTCTATTTGGCAAAACGTTAGCTTATAATTATATCCTATATCAGAGATAGATAGATATATTTCCATAATGTCTTTTTTGTGGTTGTAAACCATTATCAGATGCTTTTTTATCCAAAGTGACTTACAGTTGATTAGACTAGACCCCCCCTGGAGGAGTGTGGTGGTTAAGGGCCTTGCTCAAGGGCCCAACAGCTGCACAGATATTATTGAGAACCACCAGCCTTCAGGGTCCCAGTCATGTACCACAGGCTGTCCCGTGTTAGCAGCCGAAATGCCTGAGTGGGCCTTTAATAAGGGGGTCGGGAGAGGGCGGTTGGTCGTGGTGAGCAGCTTGTACACAAGTAAACTTTAACTGACAGTCTCACGTCGGGCCTGAGATACGACTGAGGGGTGAGGGAAGGCCCGCTCGTTCTTAATCACCCAGGGAACAAGTAACATTTACCGAAATAACTGTATTTACTGCGGTTTGGCGTCAGAAGAATCAAAGGCTCCTTCCAGCGCGATGTTAGTCAGCCCTTAATGCGCCGGAGCCTTTGAGAGGCACACAGGACGAGGCTGCCCATTAGCCACACTGTATTAAATGTCAGCGGACAAGAGAGAGAGAGGAGCGTTATCTTCGCATTGATCTGAGGACCTTCCTCCAAGCCTCCCAAAATGTTCACGCCGGGCTCCGTTTTCATTGCTTTTTCTGGCGACTTTCGGGGTAATTTGTGGATCTCTCCGGCCGGTATTGATTTTTCAAGGTTTTCCCGGTTTAATCAAGTTGAGGTCCGGCGTTTTTGGTTGGACACTGTTGGCTTAGAAGAGTGTGCGCATCCTGTCCTGAGCAGACCCCAGGAACAGGGAGGGAAGAGGACAGCCTGGCAGTGTCTTCTAGGAACGCAGAGTTTCAGGAACCTGCCCTGATCTGGGATAATGCTAAGTGGCATATGAAATCCTTAGCCGTTCATTGTCATAAGCTGTCTCTTCATTCCGGCAGAAAAGAAGATCTGTATTGGCATGTAACATGGTCGTTAACAAAACAGAATGGCATTGGTCTATTTTCAATTGTGATATTTGTTATATTGTTGATACTGTGTCACAGAAGGTTTATTGTTGGCACTCCACCATAGGCTAATTTTAAACTGACGTATTTCTACTTGGACTGTTCCAAAGTTAAATGCATTTGCCATAATTTGTAATTCACGTAAAGGGATAGTTTTGATAGGTTGACAATTTGGTTTTGATATCTAGCCCTGTTTTCAGCTCACCCATGATACTGTATGTCGATCTTATGGAGAATGTTTTCACGTCGGTCACATGACATCCTAAGCCAGTCAGCCTCAGGTTATAATGGAAGTGAATGAGGGCAACCTTCCGGCAGCTTCCACAGCTTAAACATACTCCACTGTGCACCTTCAGCGAACACAATCCTACAGCAGTCCATAATAACCAGCAATTACTTCACAATGTTGAAGAGAAATTACTGTTAAATCATTCACTGTATTATTCTATGTAAAAGTTGCTGTGTTCAGTGGAGTGATGCTTGCCCCAGCAATAAAATACTTATTACAATAAAAAGTGATTTGACTCATAGTGGTAAACATCATGGAAACATTTCTGTGAAAGAGGCTACCGGACAATGTAGCTTGTCCATGATCCACTTATGCAACTAAAAGCAAAGCATTTGCAGAATGATGTATGAAAATGCCTTTGGGGCATGTTTACCATTAACTATGGCTAGCATGGCCACCAGGGCAGTCCCTATTGCTTTGAAGGAAGGGGCTGTTACGTTTTGGCATTTAACTGAAGCATCAGTGACTAAGATAGCTCAACTTTCTCATGTTTCATGAAAAGCGGTGTCTAAAGTGATGTGCTTCAGTGGATAAGATACGTCAACTTGCTTAGCTTTCACAAAGAGCGTCGAAAGTGAAGCCAGCATCGAGCCGAAAGGGGAAATTCGTCAACAGCAAAGGAAAACAGTCAGCGGGAAGGATTGTGATGTCCCTACTTTCATTTCAAGTGCAAGGCAAAACAGACAAACAACTGTGGATCAAATTTCAACCTGATATGAGAGCAGCCAGCTTCATTAAAAATGGTGGAGGCCCAGCGTCCTGTTCCGCGGCGTCCTATTAGCTGATTTACTCAATTTTATAGTGCGCTACCTGCGTCTCAGACAGCTGGGAGCTTAAAGTGCATGAAAAGCAACACGAATGCCCTGTTTCTTGGACGGCTGCAGAGTGGGTGGTTTAATTAGGGGTTTCGTGATGTTACCAAGAATCGCTTCAATATTAATCTTTCTGGTATTCTGTGTGGCAAAACAGGAAGTCTGTGTTATAACCCAAGACATGGAATGAAAAAGACTGCAATCTTTTTGAAAGCCCCGTTCGCGTTTAATGGTCAATTTCCGTCAAACCTCATGCAAGGTTGGGTCTGTCCTTAATCCCTGTGTTCTGAGAGAATTGGTTTACAGACACGCTACAAGTGCATATAAATGGTGGCAGCAGCTGCCAAGCCATTTGCTGCACAAATGCGATTAGAAATAAAAAATAACCTTGCTGGCCAATGTGGACTGTGTATTTTGCATTTGCGTTGGATTTTAGAAATGTACAACAGGAGAACGGCTGGCTCACATTATCCTGTGCATACTGAGGTTTGGTTTGTTTATGTTGAGCAGGGTAGCTACTGTTGGCTTATTTGCCGTAGTGAAAATAGTTGTAGAAATACATACACCTCTGGTTTTCTGAAGGAATTAAGTTGCATTTAGGGGGCATCATGTAACCTAGTGGCTGAGCTGCATGACTGGGACATGGAAGGTTGGTGGTTCAAGTCCCAGTGTAGCCACGATAAGATCTGTGCAGCTGTTTGGACCTTGAGTAAGGCCCTTAACTCCCCATTGCTCCAGAGGGGAGCTTAGTCTAAGCGACTGTAAGTCGCTTTGGATAAAGGTGTCAGCTAAATTACTGCAATGTAAGGAAGAAATTCCCGGTTCTCTGTTGTTACTGCGGGGGCAATGCAAAGTTTTGGTGATTTGGTGATCTGATTTCCACAACATCAGCTTAGCGTCGGCCATTAAAAGATGCACACAGTTGTTCCACAGACTTCTGTTCAAGAGATTTTGAATCGCATTAATTTCTCTTTGAGGTACAGTAACCGTTTGACTAGTGCTGTGTACATCCGCTTTGCTGATCTTGGTCCTCCTGGGAGCTCTTTGTGGATTTACTGTAAAATCTTGAAATAATAAGATGCAACTCATGCAGACGTGTTGGATGTGTGTGTAGACTATCCTCCAGTTCTGTTTGTTTGCTGGTGTATTTGTAGATTCCATTTTATATTCACAAAGTCAGAATCCTTTACATGGGCCGACTGCTTTGCACACATTCATGTACCAATGAAATGACAATTTTATGCAGAACTGGTGTTCACTGTGTATAATGTGTCAAAACATGCCCTTGTTTGTTGTTTTCATTGTGTTTTGGTTTTTTACAGCCACAGTAAGGTCTGTGGAATTATTCTGTGATTTATTGCCGTTTGCCAGAGCTGTCTCCGTTAACATCACACTGCAAAAACAGAAAAGTATCTTAGTACTTACGTATACTGAGACTTAAAATCTTATTTCTTTATATTTTTTGCTAAATAAGACAAAAATACTGCCAATGAGGTGAGACAGTTTTGACTCATTTCAAGGTTTGACAACATTTCACTTAAACAGTAACATTTCACACAAACAGTAACTTCATAATATTTTATACTTTATTGTTATTAGAAGACTAAAAATGCGTGTTAAGACATTTCTTGCAGTGTCCGAGCACAGGTCCTCATGCTGTTGTGTATAACTGTCCCTGTGTTGTTGTGTATAACTGTCCTTGTGTTGTTGTGAATAACTGTAACAGATGAGATGGTTCAGCTGAAGTCATTGCCTAATATAGCCACGTATAGCGGGTGGGGGGTGAGGAGGCGGTGGGTTGGGGTGAACTCTTTCTATATCAGTACCGTTTGATTGACAGCCGCACGTGGGTACTGAAACGGCTGTGAGAGGTGAGGGAAGGCCCACGCATTTCCCAGCATCCTCTGCT
The DNA here is from genome assembly GCF_963514075.1 of Conger conger. Classification (NCBI taxonomy): domain Eukaryota; kingdom Metazoa; phylum Chordata; class Actinopteri; order Anguilliformes; family Congridae; genus Conger; species Conger conger. The sequence continues at coordinate 41,554,744 of NC_083767.1, forward strand.
TTAAAGGCCAGCCCAGTAATCACTGTGGCAACAAGCAACAATTTACCGCAGGCCATAATCACTGTGTTTACTTTGGCTGTCAGAAGAATCAAAGGCAGGCCTGCTTCCGATACGTGTGTCTGTCCATCTCCGATGCGTTGAATCCTTTCTGAAACACGCTGGGAGAACAACCTGCATATTAGCTGCAGTGTTGTTGCTACAATACTAATAACTATCTTAATGAGCATGTTACTCTTGTAATAAGACCTAAGATCCTAAGGTATTACATTACATTGAATTACATTACATTGTTGCCATTTGGGCAGACGCTCTTATCCAGAGCGACGTACAGTTGATTAGACTAAGCAGGAGACAATCCTCCCCTAGAACAAAGCAGGGTTAAGGGCCTTGCTCAAGGGCCCAACAGCTATGCGGATCTTATTGTGGCTACACCGGGGTTCGAACCACTGACCTTGCGTGTCCCAGTCATTTACCTTAACCACTACGCTACAGGCCACCCGCTCCAGATCTTATTAAGTACAAAACATTTGTTTTTCACTTACTGATTGCTCGACAAATTACATTTTCTTAGGCCATCGGCAAATCTTGAAATTAGTCAAGAACTGTCTGACCTCACTAGCAATAGTTTTGCTTTATTTACAAAAGTGAAAAGAAAAAATATCTTTAAGTCTACAATCCTTGTTGAGACTGACTTATTTTCAGTGTTTGCAGTGCTAAACTTCAGCAGAAGGGAAACCGGTGCTCTTTCATTGATCGGCAAACTTTTCCTTCAAGCCGTTGAAAGATTGACAGGTGGTCGCTTTCTCCAGTTTTTGTGAGACCTCTCATTTAGTGAGCACTTTAGAGCACAGTTCGCTCTGTTGCTATAGTGCTAAGTGGTGATGCTGTTCATTTGGAGAAAAGTGGTAATGACTCATCTGAGTCATATCTTTTCATGGGATCCAGAATTCCTGGAAGCTGCCCTGGTGATAAGGAAAGTTTATTTCAGAGGATCGCTCGATGTTCATCACTGTCGGCATAGCGACAGACCCCTGGATCAACTGAGTGGTGCCTCTGCGTTTCACAGACTGTCACCGGCTCTGATCTTTCAGCATGACCAAAGAGGGTTGTAGATGTATAGACATGTATGCTAACACAAAACTGCTCTCAACCACAGCATACAGCATTTTGGTTGGGCAGAATATACTGTAACACCTGGAGAGCTACAGAGTCTGCTGGTTTTTGTGGTTACTCTGCACTTAATTAATCCATTAGAGCAGTTGATTACACACTTAACTCACCTCAGCTGCTTACCTGGGTCTCAACTGGGTGCTGATGTTAAGCAGACCCAGTAGTTCTCCAGGACCAGGATTGGAGACCACTGTGTCCTTGGGTGACCAGTAGGGGGCACACCATGGAAAGGAATATGAGACTGATCCGCCATTTTAGAAAGGTCTTTGGCTGGTGCAGGGTTGGAGTAAGGCTGTCCATGTTACCCAGAAATATGGAATTAAAGTATAGTTCAGCTTACATAGGCTGCTTTTATTACTGAACTTGGTGTAGTTGCCCCTGTAGACTCTTCCAGTTTGGTGAATTTGCACAGATATTATCCAATAAGGGACACGTTACTTCATCAGTGCAAAACAATAAAAGAAATTAATGCTGGTGTGGGTAATTGTGGAGGAAGTGAAACATGGACACACGGATGTCAAGACCGATGACAGAATAAAACACAATCCCCCGGCACGTTGTACACCGATTAATGTCATTTATTGATTTCATTTATTTGCTTAAAATGTGTCTTTAGCCTGCACAACAGGAATTACAATAGTCCTGCACTTATACACAAAAACACAAAATGCAGCAAAGAGACTGAGCCATTGTTTAACATTCGATAATTGGAGGGCCATTTATGCAACCGAAGAGAAATTTACTTCTGTTACAATGTGATATAGCCTTTTGCATTTAGGCAAATTTTAACCCAGATTTTCAATATTTCAATGAATTTCCTGCCGTGCACTCGATTATGTACTCACAGAGATGATTGCCACAATCAATAAAATTATTGTTTGACACTTGGATTGAAATACCAGCCTTTGGCGGTAGAGGACTTAAATGCGCACTAGAAAATGTCAGTTTTTCTCAGGGTTCTCTCTGTGACAGGACGTGTATTGCGGCCATTGCTGGTGTCGGCGTGCAGAGGCTTACCGTGGTGTGCCTCCGATGCTAACTCTTGTTCCAACAATAACACCCAGCGTGTTTACCCAAGCCTACAGGCAGGGAAGGGGGGGGACGGGGGGAATGTTAGTTTAATGTATGGGCTGCCTCGGGGCGTCGGAGTGTGGCAGACATTAAATTAAAATCCATTCACTCAGCCAGCCGCGGGAATCACAACTGATTACCAGCAGGTCTAGAAATAGCACAACACTCGGGTGGGGAGGAACCTAGAGTGAGAGGACTGCAAGTGCGTCCCAGTGGGGGACACTTATCTCCGTCGCGCACCCACACACACACAAACAGAAAAAAGGGAAGAGAAGAGGATGCCCGGGGTTTCCTGGGCTGCTCTCCAGGGGCCTACACTTTTCTCCGACCAAGTCAGGATCTAGAACCCGAATGAAATACAGAGGATGTAGTTGGATGCTTGAAAACACGGAGGGGTCTTGTGAGTGGTTCTGTTCAGCACACAAGCACACACACACACGTAAGGTTGGTGGTTCAAACACCCAATGCAGCTGTTGGGCCCTTGAGCAAGGCCCTTAACCCCCACATCTCCAAGGGGGATTGGCCCCTGCTTAGTCTAATCAGCTGTAAGTCGCTTTGGATAAAAGCATCAGCTGAATAACTAATGTTATTGTATTAGTGCCTGTCAAACCGTACCTATAAAGCACTATATATGCACCTATAAAACTAAAAGATAGTTTATCCTTGTCGACCTTTTGCTTTCTCCCCTGCACTGGCCTGGTTGGTTTATGAGGTATTTTGGTCCGAGCCCGTCGGTGCGCTTTGCACAGTCAGCATTAATGTGGCTGCAGCTAACCTGTGCCCTGGCCGGGTCCTCCACTGTACCTTTCCATCATGCAACGGGCACACATTCGCCGACAGAGCAAAGCTGCCACCTCGATCCCACCATGTCACTTACTGGTTATTGAATAAGACACCCCCGTTTCATACACTCAAGAGAAGAATCAATCTGCACAGCTTTCCGTGCCTTCTTGAGCTGCGTACCGTAAAATCTGCGCCAAGAAAAAACTTGCAACGTGTAATTTCAAGTACAAATACCTCCCAAAGGCAGCAAAGCACTGCTAATGCGCTTTTATTATTCATTAAAGTTAAATTTCACATGGTTAAGAGAGCATGGCCGAGTGACTTTAAAAGCTCTTGTGAAGCGGAGTTACCCTTCTGAGAGGCAGCTGAAGCCTTTCATGACTGTTTACTGGCAGGTGCAGGAATCTAAGAGGGCCTTCACAGCTGCTCATTGATGCTGTTAGGAGGCAGGCTAAAGATGAAAAAGTTTTAACAGTTACCACACCTTTGCAATATCCCAATCTCCAAGGTGCACCACCGGCTCTGACTGTTGTTCCAGATCTTTAGGCCCTACTTGTCAGCCAGAAATATTTATGAGTCTAAACATCACCCTCATAATTTATTATTTGTTATTTATCCAAATAAATATCCAAAGCGATTTACAGTTTATTAGACTAAGCAGGGGACAATTCCCCCTGGAGCAATGTGGGATTAAGGGCCTTAACAGCTGTGCAGATCATATCGTGGCTACCCCAGGGTGTGAACCAACAACCTTCTAGATCCCAGTGATGCAGCTTCAACAGGCTGCCTCCCCTTCAGGTTATTCATTGTCTGTGTCTGAAATGTGTGAACTATGTGTAGGGTAATTACAGTATATGTGGCGCAGTAGTTCTAAGGGCGACATGGCTCAGGCAGTAAGAGCAGTCGTCTGGCAGTCAGAGGGTTGCCGGTTCGATCCCCCTGTGTCGAAGTGTCCCTGAGCAAGACACCTAACCCCTAAATGCTCCTGACGAGCTGGTCGGTGCCTTGCAAGGCAGCCAATCGCCGTTGGTGTGTGAGTGTGTGTATGAATGGATGAATGAGAAGCATCAATTGTACAGCGCTTTGGATAAAGGCGCTATGTAAATGCCAACCATTTACCATTTAGTTCTGTTGAAAAGAAACCTGCGTGTGTGCTATCTTCTGTGAACGGTTTGGCACAAACCCAGAGAATAATGCACTCTCAGTAGAAGCAGGGTCTGCAGATTTCACTGTGGGTTGTGGTGCTCAGGAGACATCTGTACGGATCTGTCAGACTTTGGCTAGGCAGGCAGCGCAGACGGGGCTGACGCCCCGGATGGACCTTTTCGGCAGCTGACGCAGATCGGGAGAACGGGCGAGGAAAGACGGTGATTTCTCTGACGGGTATCTCAGGATTGGGCCTGCTTGGAGATGTAACGTGAGGGAAGAGGGTGATTTCTCTGATGGGTATCTCACGATTTGGCCTGTTCGGAAACGTAACGTGGGGGAAGAGGGTGTTTTTCTCTGACGGGTATCTCAGGGTCAGACCTGCTCGGAGACGTAACGCCAGGGAAGAGGGTGTTTTCCTCTGACGGGTATCTCAGGTTCAGACCTGCTCGGAGACGTAACGCCAGGGAAGAGGGTGTTTTCCTCTGACGGGTATCTCAGGTTCAGACCTGCTCGGAGACGTAACGCCAGGGAAGAGGGTGATTTCTCTGACGGGTATCTCAGGTTGAGACGTAAGAGGCGAGCGGAATGAGCCGGGCCGCTCAGTGGGACGGGGCGGGGCGGGGCGTTAGCGGGAGCGGGCCGCTCCACAAGCGAGCTCTGTAAACATAAACATCACGACTGCGAGCCCAGATTGCTTCTCATCAGCAGCCTCACACATTTGAGCTGTTTCCCAATGACGTACTCAAACCCTATGGGAAATCTCCTCCTGAAATCTGCCTGGTCGTGGAGGAACATTATGAATGCATTTGCTTTCCTGTTTTTTTTTGTTTTTTTCAAGGCACGGAGTTGTCGCTGAATAAATGTTAATTGCGATGTGTAAATTCCAAATCCGGGGACATGAATTTTCATTTCCGCTGTGACCACAACAGAACTAGTTTCAAGTCCTTCTGTTTTCCATTAGCCATAAAGATATGTTAATGACTGCTTATGAGGTTCAGTAATAATGGATTTCTTTGCCGGTCAGAAAACATAGTTGTTATACAGACGATGGGGGAAGTTCTGGCTGAAGCTAATATAGGCTAAGTACCGAGGCTAATGGTTGTAGCCTCAGTACTGAGGCTAATGTTAGCGCCACGGATGATTATATAAACTACAAAATGGGAAAGGGGCTGTGGTTCTATGCTCATTTGGGTAGTTTTGTTTGTTTTTGTACAGATTAGTTTAATGTTCAATTGTGTAGTTGACAAGTTGTCAAATTGAGTGTGCACTTCTTGCACTTGCCCTCTAAGGAAGTAACGCTACTGCCCTTTGACCCCTGACCTTTGCTCTTGGGTCTTCATTGTAAGTCGCTGTGGATAAGAGCATCTGCTAAATCCCAGTTAAATATGCTAATGAAATGTTTCTGCCTGCCGAGGCTTCGTCAGCATATGGACATGGAGACAGCTGCGCTGATGGATGCTCCCATGGCAACAAAGCCTGAACAGGGAGAAGAAACAGGCCTATATTCCTCCTGTTTGATTCACACATTTCCATAATTTGTCAAGATAATTTGACTGGCCCGTGTTGTTTGTTTATTTTTTTCCAACAATAATTTATTATCTTCCCAACCTTTATGCTCACCCAGCCAATTCCGCAGAAGCAGGTGTTTTGGAGGATACATTTTAAAAAAGATTAATTCACTCGTAGCATAAGGAACTGAAGAAGCTGCTGGTACTATGTGTGTGGTGTGCAGTGTGTGGTGTGAGTGTAGAGGTGGCGTCCAGGCCTGTACTTGCACGTTTTTGATGACAAGGTGAAATGTCCAGAGCTGCTCTGTCGGTGAGATGACCTGAACCCCCCAGGCCAGGTCTAAAGACACCCCCCCAGTCAGAGATAATGGAGGAGGTGACGTGGGAGCCAGAGCCTGCTGGTAATGGGAGCTGTAAAGAGTCCACACCGTGTCCAGCTCACGGCAGACAGGAATTTAATAGCCTTTGAATCACTAACAACCCTTCTCTTTTCTCTTTTTTAAACCGGTGAACCCTCCACAAAGCTCTGCACATTCATCCGGATGAGTGGGCATTGTTCGCACATTCAAAATGGAGTCTCTAATGAATGCATAATTGGACACGTTTGAAAAATTCAACCCTGGATTGTTATTTTAAGAATTACGCTTTGTGCGTTTTTCTTCCGAGCATTAATATCAAGCTTTTCTCATTGAGGTGGTGAATAAACTCCAGCCGAGCGAAAATGAGCATAAGTCACTTCCTTTCTCGGGACTAAGTATAGAAACAATGTGCTTCTCTCCTGAGAAGGTCCCTTAAAATGACACTATAAGAAATTATTTTGGAATATCAGTGTGAATGTTCATTTGTGCACATTACTGCCTGACACAAATTAACAGTTAGATAATACAATTAAATAATATAATTAAGCCATAGAATTGAATTGAATTGAATCTGTTTTACACATCTACACATGCTTGTTGACATTAATGGAGGCGCTCATCTCGTAATCTCTAGATGGCCGAAAAGTGTTAGCCTTTCTGGCTATCAGTCATGTAGCTACGTTTGTGCCCTTCTTACTCTCCCATGTTGTCATACACCTCTAACTAGCTACCTCACCAATCACAGTGCCCCCTAAAGGACCAGGGTAGTGGTAGCAGAGGTTGGTGGGGTTCCGTCGCCGTGGAGGGCCACGTCGCTGGAAGTGCGTTCTGTAGGGGAGAGAGCATACTGTAATGGGGTACTGACACGCCATACCATGCCAAATGGGAGGGAGCGTCGCTCTGAGCACGCCTATATAAACGGCCAATTACCAATGCAAACTAGCAATCTAATAATTATCCTAACAATTGCAGCGTCCAAAGTATCCAACTGATTCTGATCACCTAATTAGTATAACAGAAACTCGCGAAACTGCCGGCGGCTGGTGGAAAACGCACTACATTCGCTAACTAATAACAAAATGCAACACACCTGGTCTAACTAACACGGCAATTTGACTAACAAATCTACAACAGCTGATAAACTCACAAGGTCTCCTGTGCTACACACCTGGTGTACACACAACCAATATGGTCTCAGCAAAGCATCTGTCTGTATGAATAGGGACACATATGATGGACAAAATATAACTTATGTATGCCATGTTTGAGGGGGATTCGGAGCACATTATTGTTGTTATTAATAATCCTAAACTCTCCTGGAGAAGAGGTGCTGAGGGTCTCATCCACGCCCACAGTGTGTGAGCATCTGTGCTGGCTGCTCCACAGGGAATCGTTTAATCAACGGAGCAACTTCCACATCATTACCAATCAACGCCAGAGGCCCTCCGATCGGTTGACATGGGGAAAGTGTTACAAAGACGGTTTCAGGTCCGGGAGCTGATCTGCGAGGCAGAGGATTTGTCTCGCTGAGGTGCCAGACACTTGCGTGATGTGGTTTCAAAGCTGTCAGTCATGCTGAACAGATTTCTCTCTGGAGGCACTGTAACAGCCTGTTATGACCTTTCCACTCGCTGGGGTGTCAAGGCAAGGTGGTCAAAGGTTGCCAGATTGAGAGTTTGTCTAAACCAAACAACATGCGGAGTTGGGAGCGTATTCGTGAACTAAGCTAGGAGCTGTCAGACCGGGAGGGGGGAGGAGGTTACCCTTGGAACTGACGTAGGACGGGGAGGTATGACACACAAACTCTGTAAGCAGACTACTACCTTTCATACGTCAACTACTCAGACAGGACATGTATAGGTCATTTGGGAGCCAGGCATTCTGGTGGCACTGACAGCCCTGGTGGTCACAGTCTGGAGGTTTTGAGATCTTGTCAGACTGCACAACTTTAACGACAGTATGACTGCTTTGCATTACGAGGCTGCATCGGCTCAGGTGGTAAGAGCAGTCATCTGGCAGTCAGAGGGTTGTCGTGTCGGTGTGTGGAAGTGTCCCTAAGCATGCCACTTAATCCCGAAATGCTTCTGATGAGCTGGTTGGTGCTTTGCATGGCAACCAATCACCGTTGGTGTGTGAGTGTGTGTATGAATGGGTGAATAAAAAGCATCAATTGTGCAGCACTTTGGATAAAGACACTATATAAATGACAAACATTTACCATTTATGCAGATGCATACACCAATATCACTCACAGCTTATGCCATTGAAATGGAGAAGGCTGGCATCTCACTATTTCAAACAATCTTTGTTCAGCCTGTGTCCGTTTATTTATTATTTAGTAATACCGAAACAATCGATACCAACTAATTGCCAAGTGTTTTTCCTCTGTCTTATCTGGATCTGTATATCTCTTTGCATCAGAATGAGAGTAGCGTTTCCCTATATCCACAGATTTAAACTCAAAGGTTTTCAGTCTCCCTCTCTCCAGGATGGGAACTGGGGCATGTTGATGAGGAAAGATAAGTTAATCTGCAGATTCTGCGGTTGAAGTGCTCTTGAAGAAAGAGTCGGTTTTCTGAAGGTTACAATGTGTTATGCTGAAAGCTGGTGCAGCGTGTGGCTTGCCATATGGTACGTTAAGACTGCATTGTATGCAGTAATTACATTTATTTTACTAACACTAAAAAACACTAAAGCAAGAGATTAAGAAGTTTATTGAACATACCTGCTGGTGGCCTGTGGGCTACGTTTCCAAATCAAGCCATAGAAAAGAAAGCAGGCTATCAGCTTAAAGACACGATTTGAGCCTCACAGAACATACGTAGTTCAGAAGCACAACTGGCTGGTATTTACGCTTAAACACTTCAGAATGGTGAACTGTTGTACTGTACGTAAACTGTTACAGCATCTTCGGGGAAGCCAGATACCTGTCATATGACATCCATAAGTCATTGATTGTGACCAGATTTAATCAATTAATCTTCTGTTAGGGCCTTTTGATTTGACCCTTCAAGGGGGGAATTCCAGTGAATTTAGGATGTTGGTTTGGAGCGGGAGTGTTGTAGCAGAGTAGCACGGAAGCCACTCTCTGCTCCTCCCCGCTTTGAGGCTCCAGACGCTGTTTGTTTTGACTGAGGACAGACGGGCTCTGTTGGTTTTGCTGACTGGTCTCATCTGGGGAACGGGCCTGCTGGTAAACTGCAGCTAACTGACAGAGGCAGTCTCGGGGACAGAACAGGGCGACAGATATGCTAACCCAGCGTGCTGACGTGTTAGCTTGCCAGCATTCAGGGAGCAGTGGTGTCTGGGCAGTGTGTGTGAGGCAAGGGTGCTGTCCTGGGTCCTGAAATGTACATTTCGCCCCTGATTCAGTTCATTTCATTTCCTGCTTTATCGGACCAGCAGCTACAGTATGTATCTCATCAGCAGGCTTGCATTCGCCAAAGCACTGTTCTGTTGTCATGGGTGATTGATTCATGTAGTTACATATGTAAATGTGCACTACATACCATCATGTGTGGTTTATGGTTTCATAGGAAGGGTATACTGTATATGCAGGGTACAGGATTATTTCATGAATGCATTGTACATAGAATTTTGTCTGTATTTTGTTTTGTTAATAGCTTTGTGTGCATTTGTGTGCTGCATGCAGGCAGTGGAATGTCTTTAATCCAATATAATTAAACATTTAGTTGTATTTACTTTGTATTATATGACATTCTATCAAATGCTGTCACAGTAAGTTAAAATCCTGTTAAATTCTAGTTTGAACAGCAGCCTTAACACAGTTCCAAATTGGAGTGCGTTTTTGTGTTTGACTGTCTCACAGTCTCATGTATTCTGCTGACTCGTGCCTGCTCGTTTGGCTGCGTATCTACAGTGCTTACTTGAAACCATGGCAACGGTAGGGGGGAAAAATGCAGCAAAGTGGAAAAGAAGTATGCAGCACGCCCTCAGTTACAAGCATCATATGAGATGATGTATCTGTTTTAGCTGTACTTCCTGTTACCCAATGTTAGATTCGGTACTTCCTGTTCAGACAGGATCTCCCTGGAAGCCTCTCTGGCTCTGAGGTGACTTCTGGAGCTGAAGTATCTTTCCTTTCTGTGTTGGCAGCAGGAACGGGAGTGCATGTATCTATCAAGGGCGCGGTACATGAATAACGCCTGTTTATGACACGCCTTGAGGGGGTGAGTGGGTATCGGTGTGGAACCTTCCGGATGGCACGGCGCTGCTGTAAAAACGGTTTTACGAGGGCAGTTTAGAGCCAGCCTTCGGTCCACACGGCCGAGCCGGCACAGGCTCACAGCTGAACTGCTCGCTCAGCGCTTTCTGAGCCAGAACAAAAAAGGAAACTGCAGGCCGTCCGCCATTACGGCTCCAGGACGGAAGGCATATGCAGAGCCTGAATGGTGGTTCGGGATCAGCCCTGGCTGGGGCTCCCATGGGGGGCTGATCGATTGGGATTTAGGGTAATGGTGTAGGACAATGTGCACATGGGAATGAGTACTGTAACGCGCCTCCTTTTCGGGCTGGGAAAAGCCAGGCATGGTGGTTTTTCCCGATTCTAACAGGGATGTTAAGGGCAGATTTTAGGGAGCACACAGAGAGGTCCCTCTGCTTATGACACAAGGTAAATGTGAGTGTGAGGTACACCATGTGGCTCAGGAGGGCACAGGAGGCTGTGACACTAAGATCAGATATCTTAGTTAATGTGGGGTAACCTCCCGACACGCACACTCCTATACTGTAGTTTCAGAGAAACGACAACCTAAAATGGTGGACTCTGACAGACACTTTACTTTCTTTCTCTATTCCACATTGTCTTCTCTTCTGTGAAAACCTTGTTTCTTTATCCAGACAATAACAGCCACCCAGTCCCATTGTAATGATTGCCCCTCATTCTTGTCAAAGTGGAGGGTTTACTGGGTGTTTTGCGGTGACTTAGATCCTGACCGTGATAGCTATAGAAGTTTACACAAACAACAAATTCTCCCTCCCTTCAGTTCTTCGGTGATTTGAATTGAAATTGGAAGGCTTGGCAGCGTCTCAGAATGGCTAGTGTCAGGGGAAAGCGTACTTAGCTCCGGCTGAACGCAGCACTGTATGTTATTCACTCAGAGGAGAGTGAGAAACTTCGATGTGGACGCAGCTCCTTCTTGAGGAAAATGGGTGGTAAAGACTTCAGCGTTTTTAGCTGGCAAACACAAGCTGACATTACGGTTTCCTAGCAACTGTGGAGTGAAAATACTTCAGAGCAGCAGCAAGGGAGGAAGAGATAAAAATCTCCTGCTTTAATGTGGAGCTTTTAGCATCGTGCAGCCACACATGAACACGCACACACGCACATACACGCATACAGGAAACGCATGCACACATGCACACCTGCACCAACATGCACATACACACACACGCACAAACTGTGTGTGTGTGTGTGCAGACCCCATCCTTTATATTCACAACTCTGCACTATTTCTTTCTTACTGTTCCTCCAAAGCCAAAGCTCAATATCCTTATTGAACCTGGCTCAGATACAATGTCTATGCGTACATGCACACCAATACCCAGATTACCAGGAGTAATCCGTTATTAAACTAGTATATGTTTTGAGATTACTCTGAAAGTGGCACAACTGTGCTTGGTTTCTAAATAAGATGTCTAAATGCACTAAAGAAATTGAAAAGTTTTGGTAAAAAGTGCATCTTAATCAGGTTTTGAATACACAGCTTATGACCTTACACTGATAACCAGACAAAGCTGCTTACTTGACAATTCTAATAATTAGAGTAATGCCGTAATCAGGGTAAGATCAGTGTATTAATGTGCATGTAAACACGCCCACTGTTTGTGTAATGTTGCAGCAGCTTAATATCGCTGAGACATTCATGGAGGTGTATTGTCTAATGAAATGATGACTAAATCTCTCTTTCTCTCCCCCCCTCCCTCTCTCTCTCTCTCTCTCTCTCAGTGCTGAGCATTGGAGAGGGGGGATTCTGGGAAGGCTCGGTGAAAGGTCGGACAGGCTGGTTTCCTGCAGACTGCGTGGAGGAGGTGCAGATGAGGCAGTATGACCCGCGCCTCGGTGAGTACCAGCCCTCTTCACCTTCCTGAACTCTGACCTCTGACCTCTGACCTCTGCCCCGGGGTTCGCCATCTCCATATCTTAATTACTTCCATTGGAAAATCCTTACAGCTTTCAGGTTTTTTCAAATGCAGCTTTTGTTCTGCTTCAGCAATGTTTTGTCCAGAATGAAATAGTGGAACAGTCTTGAGCTGTTGCTTATGTGGGGTAGATGATGTTGATTTAAAGTCGGGGTAAACTGATATAGAGGGGGAGTCTGCAGAATGGTGTGATTGTGATGACATTTGTACTGTATATAGGAATTTGTTGCACCCTGCTTCGGTTGGTTAAATTAATACGTTGCTGGTATTTCTTTATTTGCTGAATGGCTGTTAAGTGGGCAATATACTTGCTGTGGAAACTAACTTCAGCTAGTTCACACTTACTGAATGATGTAACATGACGTGGGGAAAACAAAGCTCCACGTTGACTTCAGCTGCAGCAGTGTGCACGTCCCTGCTGGCCGAGTTAGCCACACCGATATCAATATGAACGGTCTGAAAAATCACACTCCTTGTTTCCCATGGTTACCACAGCTGCACAGACTGAATCTGAAAGCCCACTACCAGTGTGGAGTGTGAAATATTTAAAAGCTGCAATGAGCATACTCACGTTTGTATGCGGCACCGATGCTTGGCTGCCTTAGTTCGCCTCCTTATCAAGTACACTGCCGCGTTCCCCCCCGAGTCTGTCTGCAGCGTACTGTATGTAGCGTAGCACACTAGCCTTCCAGACAGTCTGCAGCGTACTGTATGTAACATAGCACACTAGCATTCCAGACAGTCTGCAGCGTACTGTATGTAGCGTAGCACACTAGCCTTCCAGACAGTCTGCAGCGTACTGTATGTAGCGTAGCACACTAGCCTTACAGACAGTCTGCAGCGTACTGTATGTAACATAGCGCACTAGCCTTCCAGACAGTCTGCAGCGTACTGTATGTAGCGTAGCACACTAGCCTTCCAGACAGTCTGCAGCGTACTGTATGTAGCGTAGCACACTAGCCTTCCAGACAGTCTGCAGTAATTACATTTGACAGAACGAGGTTGCATTTAATCTGAGCTGCAGAGCTGAGGCCCCCGTTCTCCCTGACGGCCATTACAGAGGGTCACACGTCTGTCGCACCTGCGCTGAGGAGGGCGGCAGCTATCTGCCTGTGCCTGTCAGCATGGAGGATGGAGCGCGCGAAAGGCTTTATTTAGATTTACACTTATTCCGCCTCCCGCACCAACTCTTCCGGCGTCCTTGCCAAAAGATGTCCCCTGAACCAAAAACAGGCCGATGAGAAGCTACACTCGGTGCAGGAATGGAGGCTCTTGCCCGGGTGTGGTGTCCTCCCCTGCCCCGTCCTGTTTTCTCAGGGTTTCTGGAAGGTTCCCTGCTCGTTCATCACAGCTTCTCGCGGTTAAATGCCTCTGTGTTCTCTTTTGGCAAAAGCCCAGCATTGCTGTGTTCTGTTGGTCTAAACACCTTCCTCAGCAACTGATATTCTTCCAGAAATAGCCTTGGATGCCTTTAAGGACATCTATAGCAATAAGTAATGTGGCATATGTATTGACATACCAGTGCCATTGATGGCAATGTTAAAATAACACCTTGTATCTCCAAAAAGGAAATTGTATCTCCTTTTCAGGAAATTGTAATAACAGTTTCATTACATTAAATTATAGACAATGTTTTGCTACATGGTTTTCAATGAAATGTATTGGTCCAGACCATTTTCCTTTGACGGTACAAAAAGGATGATTCAAGCTTAATATTGACATATCGAACACAAAAATGACAAAAGGGGAGATTCTGGGTTTTGTAATGATGCCACCAGTGCGCATGTGCCACAGAAGTGGTATTGAAAAGAGTTCACATGCTGTTAAGTTGTCTGAGCAGCTTCTTTCTGTATGCCTGCCCAATGATGGGCCCTCTCCCTCCCTCCGTCTCTCCCTCCCTCCTCCCTCTCACTGAGGGCTCCTCCTAATGTAAAATGAATAATTTGAATGCCAGGAGTGGGCTGAGTTTCACTCAAATTAATGAGTCCCCTGTCCTACACTGGAGTTGAATCATAACCACTGCTCTCTAAACACATACACACACACACGCACATGTGCTTTCACACACACACATACACACGTGCTTTCACACACACACACACACACACACACACTTACACGCACACACGCAAACACCTACACACACACGCCAGAGGTAGCTCAACAGGAGATCACTAACCCAGGCGGGGAGGAGAGAGACAGACTCTGCCTTAAAGGGAAACTACAGCCAGAGCATCATCGGACTGCTTCCTGTTTCCATTCCTCTCTGCTCAGCTCAACTGATGAATGACTCTCTAAATATAGATTAGCCCTGGAAGGACAGGAGATGGATGGTCCCCTCCATTACGGCTCTGCCCATAGATTCATTTCCTTTGCGCGTATGGGAAAGAACGCTAACAGGCCTGAATGAGGCACAGCATGCTGTCTGACCCTATTAAGCAGGTGTTATGGCAGGTTTTGTGAGGTATCACACAGCGGTTATATATTCAGGGTAGATCCGATCAGGGATGGTGTCTGGAGGCTGCAGAGTCTTCTGAATGGTGCTTACTAAGCACAGTTCAGCACTGCAGTATAAGACTGCTCCCTGCTACCACTGGTACCTCTCACTGCTCAATCTTTCACCTGAACATTATTCCCCCTGGTTTAGACCACACAAGGTCTTTCCACCTCAGTCCCTGACCCTGCTTTGCAGTGTGGGGGATCGAGCTGAACCCAGTAAAGATTTTGGGAGGAGTCGCGGTCGTGTCGACTGATCCCAGCTCAGTTGAGTGCCGACAACTCCTGTAGGGTTTGTTCCCCTTGTTTCCATGACTACAGCGATAATCTTTAAAGTCATGTTAGGGACTCTGGGACGGCCTGTAAAACGCTGAAGTGCTGTCGTGTCCGGGGACACCTGTGTATCGACCCCTCTGATTGGCTAACAGGCAGACCCTCACTGCATCGACACTTTGATGTACAACTCCCCGAGGAGTGCTTTCTATCATTTGCATATTTGCAATTTACATATTTTAACAGGTCATACTATGTTTATTTTTAAAACATATACCTATACTGTATTATTCTCAGAGGAAATGCAACATTTTCATGTCATGTCATGCTGTGCATTTTCCAGTATATGCTGATTCTAAATTTGCTTTTACTCCGTTAAAGTGGGTTGAGGCAGTCTGTGAACAGCATGTCAGGCATGCATCGGCATGGTGACAGGATCTCTGTACTGTAGTTACCTGCGATGGTTTTCCTGGGGATAAGAGACGAGCTCACCTCCTGATTGAGGGTGATTTGTCACTTTCTGTGTCTAATACTGAAGAACAGTTCTTTCAGGTTTCAACAAGGTGCCTGAACAGTTCATGTGTGCCTGTGTGTGTGTGTGTGTGTGTGTGCGCGTGTGCGGGTGCTATGTCGTACATATAAACACTCCGAAGTGTTTGGGGTTTTTTTGTTGTGTTTTTATGCTGGTTCTTTGACAATTCTGTGCTCATAAGTACTGTAATAGTACAATCATATAATCCGTTTAATTAAGCAATAGGACTGAACCAATTTAGCCAGTCAGATTCATTCGAGCTGAACATGGTTAGAGCTACTGTGTAGTCAGTTAGACCCAGCATTATGAGGCTATGAACAGTGAGCTACCTGCATGCTGGATTTTCTTGGTAATACTGGAAAGGTCTTTTTTAGTTCAAGCCAGGCACTGTAGAATGTTTACGTCTCTATAGCAACCATGTGAAACACAGGCTACAATGCTTTTAGTGAGATTGGCAGAGAAAGCTGGAGAATGGTGACCTACAGGCAAAAAAACGGTTAGCCTCTGTAATTATAATTATTCCTGGAATTTCAGGAAATGGCTTCCATTACCCTACGAGGTCCTGGCACAGGCATGATGGGAACAGCAGTGATGGTACAAGGTTGATTGGTTGATTGGTCGTCGGCTAAAGAGAGACACCGTTTGGAGACACCGTTTAATTACTTATTATTTTTGTCATGGCCTTATCAAGACTGACAGTACTCAATAAATGTGTGTATACATGTGCAATGTTTCCACTGATGGGAAGCATTTTCGATTGTTGACTCGACGGCTATTTTCAGTGATGGACATCAACTGAAGCGATTCCGATTGGAAACCTTGCTGAAGGATACAATGTGAGTGTTCCGCCTGATATTTGATCCCGGCACGTACGTAAAAGTCCAGTTACCAGTTCCTCTGCATCAGCCTTCCGCCCTAGAAGTGAGGATCAATAGCTGGTGTAAGTGTACGTTTGATGTCTGTGATCACTGATCTGTTGAGATCACAGAGAATTTCTGGGTCATGTTGACTGTCTGTCGATGTGCACAGTAGTTTCATTCGGGGCTTCCTGGAGCAGCGGACTTGGCTGCACTCCCTTGGTGTGAATTTCTCTGCTACACTAAATGCAGTGTTGTACAGGGAGGAGGCTTTAATTGCTGTGCTCTCGCCACATTGAGCAATGCTTAACTTCACAGGCACATTACGAGAAGCTGGTGATGATGCACAGTTCAGATTTCATCAACAGGTTCCAGAGGAAAAGTCAGGACTAAGATACATTATTTGTGCTATTGATCATAAGAACAGGGTAACCAGAAGACAAGGTGTCAGAGCAAAGAAAATACTGGTTATTAATGTTATAAAGATTCTTCATCACAGGTCTTCTGCACTAATGGGAATTCTTATTATTAAGGACTTTTAAAATGTAATTTCAAAGTTGAAGTTGAAGTTCAACTGCAGATTGGCTGGTCCAGAATTACATGCCTTTGTTCAGTTGTAGCTTCACTGTTTCTGAGGGTAGATGGTTCAATGGTAGTAGGCTTGTGCTTGCACTTAGCATTTGCTGTTGGGATGGAATGGGTGTGTGGGAGGACAGGGGCAGTGACAGCCTTTCAGTGGGGGGGGGGGGGGGAACTGGAGGGTGTGACAGGGGCCCATTCTCAGGCAGGCGGTCAGATGGTGGGTGCATTGATGGCACACATCCCGAATCCCCCCCGCCCCACACCCCGACCCTTCTGTGAGGAGCGAAAAGGCCAGCCTGTGAGTGGACAAGAGGGTGGAGGACGCTGGTTTTTCTCACCTCAGCAATGGATAATATTTCAGTTCGGTTGCTACAGCCCACTGAGCTTGTGTGAGCTGTGTACAGTGCAGCCCACTGGAAGGTGATTAGCTCTACTGATAAAGAGGGAAATAACACCTGCAGGAACCTGCCCCCCCCAGTGCTAATGATGCTAGCACTGAGCCACGGGCTCCTCATAAGTTCTCCGGCCATTACTGTCATTGCTGACGCCATTACACTCACTCACAGTGCAGGACCGGGGGGGTCCTGTCAGGGCGAGGCACACCGCGTGCTTCATTTCATTTCGCCATTTAGCGTGTGCTCTTATCCACAGCGACGTACATTGAATTCACTTTTTTTTCATCCAAAGACAGCCCAAGGTCTACAAGTTCAAATTAGCCCCCCTTGTACATTTACTGAAATGCTGTTCATGTGAATTGACCTTGTCAAATAAGTGAATAAATTAAATTCAGTTAAATTCAATTACCGTGCCGGATATTTTCTGAAGCGATTTGGTTCAAGTAGCTTGCTTGAAGGTACCCACTGCCTGGAATCATACCCGCGACCTTTGACCTTTATGCTACGCCACTGCCCGAGTGTGAACACTTCACAATACATTACAGTTATTTAGCTTTTATCCAAATCGACTTACAGTTGATTAGACTAGACAGGGGCTAATGCCCCCTTGGAGAAATGTGGCGTTAAGGGCCTTGCTCAAGGGCCCAACAGCTGTGGATCTTACAACAGGATCTTATTGTGTCTCCACTGGGGCTTGAACCACCAACCTTCCAGGTCCCAGTCATGTACCTTAGCCACTAGGCTATAGGCTGCCCCGCGTGTTGACGTGTGCACAGGCGTTGAGTGAGTGTTGCTGGGTCTCTGATGCTGGGCTCTAATACAGAGTGCTGAGTCATTGGTGATCAGGGGGCCAGATCGCATCACTTCAGCTATCACCATCTCTGCTCTGTCACACAATAACGGCAACTTCTGAAGGACACAGGGGAAATAAGGCAGCCACACTGCACTCCTCATATCCCGGGGGTACTGTGTGTGTGTGTGTGTGTGTGTGTGTGTGTGTGATCCATTTAATGTGCATGGTCAGGTTAAGCATTGCAGTTAATACTGGTGACCTGTGGAGGTACAGTATTATGATCCCTGTAATGCCTCGGAGGCAGCAGGGATGGAACTGCGTCCGACACGCTAACAGCCCCGCGGCGTGAAGCGGTACTGTGGCTCTCTTAGTGAGAGCCGGGCCGTGTTTTTACGATGTGGAAACTCACATTCGACCAAGGTCCACTGCTGAACCCCCGAGCTCTCTGAAGTCAGTGGAGATGACAGCTGGAATTGATAAATACTTTATGTGGCGACAGAGGGGCAGATTGTTCTGCTCTGAGAGCTGATTGTTATGCTCGGGTAGCGTATAGGAGTCAGGTAGGCCCGGTCCCCTCTACCTCTTTCTTTCTTTCATTGTCTGTTTCTCCCTCCGTCCCTCTCTCCCTCTCTCCCTCTCTCCATGACCCCATTGCAGAGTGACTCATCCTTCTCTCAATCACTGCGCCGAAATTCAGCTTGTCCCATCGTGAGACTTGATTCGTGTTTCTGGGTGTATATGAGAGAAGGGGAATCTGTCTCGCTCGCTAAACTTAGCGTGGGCTATATTGGGCTTCGCCGCGACTCCACGACTCCTGGTCAGCTCATCAATCAATCAATCAATCGGATCAATCAACTTTATTTATAAAGCACATTTCCTACAGCAGGTACAGCTCAATGTGATGAATATTTAAGACAAGACAAAAATAAAACCAAGATAAAACAGCTGCAGGAGAGAAAGTGGCATAACAACAAACACAGCAGATGAACACAGTCCTCACACATCCTGCAGGTTGATTTCCTGGAACGGCTGTGATAAAGAAGACATGTCTCAGGGCAGTGGTGTAGCATGGCATTGTGCCTGTTTCCACTGGAGATGACAGGGTCAGCCAGCAGCCGGCCAGACACACAGACACAGGGGCTATCCTGATATGACTCACATACTGTAAAGAGGATTCCTCCACTTCCTCCATTCCTCCGGATCACAGCTGTCGGACGCATTACTGCGGCACTGTGCTGCTCGACGACAGGGCTCCAAATACACTTCTGTTCCAGCCTCACATACTTACTCATGCACACACACCTGCACTAACTCATTCACTCACTCTTTCCATAACTCATTCACTCACTCTTTCCATAACTCACTCACTCACTCTCTCCATAACTCACTCACTCACTCTCTCCATAACTCACTCACTCACTCTCTCCATAACTCACTGATTCACTCACTCACTCAGCCATTCAGTCTTTCACTTGTTTTTGTACTGGCTCAAACACTCACTCACTCACTCACTCTCTGCAATTTGCTAACCAAGTCATTTGTTCAACTGAACTAAGCTGTAGATGGTACACAATAGCTCAACATGTTTCGGGTTCATGACACTCTCTAAGAATATATGCACCATGTATATATCCTCTGTCAGTGAAAAAGTATGGATATCAGTTGAGATTTGCATTTGATTCAGGCCTCATAAAATGTCTTAAAACACACAGTAATGGTTTTACTTGTGTCACCTGGTCTCTCTTTAGTGTCCCTTCATGGTGTGCTAGCAGGATGTTAGCTTGTAGCATTTTAAAACAGTTCTCCTTCCTTCCTCCCTTATTAGGCTCTTGGGATGGTGATATTGTGATAATTGGTTGAGGGTGGCACTGTCTGTGAACTTGGCACCATTATAAAGTTCAGTACGAGTGCATGAATAATTCACACTGTTATTAGAAATTACAAATTGAAGTGTTAACAAGCCAGTCACATAAGCAGAGACAACTCATCACTTCCTGTTCCCCAGACCGTGGGCGGAGTTCTGATCGGACAGATAAGAGTGTGTCACCAAGGACGCGTTTTTAATGAGGCCAATTAGCAGAAGCTCACAGATCATTCACGGAGGACTCTCCGTGGTGGAGGAATTCCCGTGTGGCTGGCCCACCACATCGCCTTTATCTGTTTTCAGAGCAGGTGAAAGCACAAGCAAAGCAACCAAACTAAAATTGCACAATTCAGATTAAAAAAAGGACGAAAAAGAGTTTTGTATCTCTTTTTGAGAAATCCGAAGACAGAAATAAATATGTTATTTTTGAGATGCGCGCAGAAAAGGGCCATTGATAAAATCGCTCATCGAACATCCATGCTGTAGTTTGTTCATAAAATAATTGCCCTTTGATGCAGCAATCTATGTGTCTACTGGAACACTGTTGTGCATTGTTTGAAAAGAAATAATAACTTCCCTCAGCAATCAATTTGTGTCAATCACTGTTCATCATCGAAAGTACTGAAAAAATGTGCATATGCCTTATTGCCATCTCTTCGGAAGGCTTACAATCTCAGTCATGAAAGCCTATTGGTGCTCCATAGGTGGGGTTTTCATGAGTAGTCAAGGTAGTCTGAAGAGCACAGCCAATTGTTTAGCTGTAGTGATCATCACAAAAATGGTATTGTCCCAGAGAGGGAAACTGCTAAATGTAGCATCAGGCTAATGGGTCAATAATGTGTGTAACCACATTCCTGCATCCCGTCTCCTGCATCCCCTCTCTCCTCAATGATTCTGAAATGCAGGAGACTGGCTGATAACAGGAGTGTAGTGGTTAAGGTAAATGACTGGGACACACAAGGTCGGTGGTTCTAATCCCAGTGTAGCCACAATAAGATCCGCACAGCCGTTGGGTCCTTGAGCAAGGCCCTTAACCCTGCATTGCTCCAGGGGAGGATTGTCTCCTGCTTAGTCTAATCAACTGTACGTCGCTCTGGATAAGAGCGTTTGCCAAATGCCAATAATGTAATGTAATGAGTGTGTCTGGTACTTTGCTACAGTTCATAAATATTCACAAAGAGGTATGGCCAAGGACGAAATCTCTGTTGCCACAATATTGTCCTTGGGTATGTTCCTTAATGGACATGGAACAGATGCATCTCATTTGAATGTTTTCAATGTTAATAACACAGAAGTATAGCCTAATTATGGTACTTTTCAAAAGAACACAGGAATAAATAATTATGAGAACAGACCATTCAAACCATCTTGGTTTCCCATTTACATACAAAGTACAGCGAACAGCGCTGTGGTAAGCCTTGACCTGAATACCCATAGGGTTTCTGCCTCTACTACAAACAGGCAAGCTGTTCCATACATTAAGAAATCTAAGTCTGTAGAACCTGTGGCAGTCCCCTCCTCCATCCATGGACTTCAAAAACAGACTCTGGGCGTGGTCTCCTCACGTCTCAACGACGCTAATGTCGGATTGGAAAACTAAGAGTGCGTCCCAATACTCAAAAACATCTATCCTCCTTTCCTCCACTCGCCTCCTCCCCCCATTCTTCCGGATTGGAGACCCGGTGGTAGTGCAGGAAAGGAGGATACGCTTGCCGAGTACTTGGATGCACCCGGAGAACTCATCGCTGGCAGATAGTAGGCCCTTAATCTTCACCGCAGGCGAGTGGGTGGATCTCCTCAGGGACCGTTTCAACTGCAGACACCTACACAGTGCACACAACAAACCACTGCGAAGGAAGAGATTTCACAACTTTCAGCATTTTTCCTCATGAGTTCCTGAAGAATAATTTGTAACCCTATTGTGTTTTGGGTCAGTTTGACACATTGCCATTTTAAATACTCAATAACTTCTGTTTTTAATTTTGAAAATGTATGACTTTCACTTTTTTGGAGTCATGGCCTTATAACACACAGCTATGTTATGGAATGTTAATGTGCACTTTGTCTAAAAAGTTGACGTTGCGAGTCAGTTTGGATCAAATGTGTTTTCTGGTCAATTTTATGAAATGTAATAAAGAAAGGTGATTGAAAATCAAGTTTGTTCAACAGTTTAATCAAAGTCCGAAATGAAATAAATATGTTCAATAAACTGATTAAATATGGTGTTTTTATAGTATAGACAAATTAAATGATTTCACTGTTTTAGGATTGACTGCACTGAATAGATTTACTGGGTGCTGGTCATAACATAATGAATGTACTGTTATTATTTTTTAAACGTTATATCAGAGTTAATTAATGTCTCGTATGAAAACTGAAGTCTTTCCCTTCCTCAATGCCAGTCTATTCAAATGTTGACATTGAATGTCTATTTTCAGAATACATGTATTGTAGTCATGCACCCTTGTGACTTCGGTTTTACAAGTACAGTGCCTATAAGAGGCTTACAAAAGTTGCGTTTGGTTTTCTCTGAGCCAATATCTTATAGAATTTCTGTGTACTGCTATTCCGAGTGTTTTGGTCAGGGCCAGGAGGGTTATTTTTGGGGGGGGTGGGGGAGGTTTCTATAAGCCACTACCTATCCAGGATTTCCATTGCAAATGAGGCTAATCCATCTGACTGAGAGGCTCATTAGTCTCCTGGAATGGACAGTATCGGCACAGCGCAGGTTTCATCGACCTATTGTTGCTGGTTTTACTCACAGGCTTGTCATTTTGCACAACCCCAGTAGGGGGTGCTGCCTGCAGAGTTTCCTGGATTTGACCTATTTGTGTGAGGTATGTGTGTTCTCACTGTGTCCGCGTGGGTTTCCCATGGGCACTACGGTTTCCTCCCAGCGTCCAAAGACATGGAGGTTGGGTTAATTAAGGAGTCTACAGTAAGGGGACCCTCAGTGTGAGAGTGTGAGTGAATGGTGTGTGTGCCCTGCAATGGATTGGTGGCCTGTCCAGGCTGTATTCCTGCCTTTTTCTCAATGCCTGCTAGGATATGCTCCAGCCAACCTCGTGACCCTGACCAGGAAGAAGCAGGTTAGATAATAGATGGATGGATGGATGGATGGATGGATGGATGAAGGGTGCAAATGGTCTTTTCGCTGGTCTTGTTCTTGCACTGGTTCCCCCAGTCCGTGATGGCTGCGGACTATCCCCCCACCCACCTGCCTCTCAAAAACTCCCCCCCCTTCACCTGTCTGCTATAAGTTCCTCCTGGTTCATTATTGTTAAGGGCCACCAAAATGCTTGAGCCGGTTCTGTTTGCTTAAGATAGAGATTGCTAAACCATGTCTTTTTTCATAAGCACACTTGTGTGTGCTAATCGCTGCATACTCTGCTCAGCAATTCATAGCTCCGTTGATGGACAGCTTCCTTCCGGAGGACCTATTTGACTACACAATGGCCTGGTTAGAACAGCGAGCCGTGCCTGAGAACATAAACACCTCCTTCGTGATGAGTTCTCCGTAAGCGCCCCTGCCAGCTCCGACAGTTACACGGTGAGAAGAAGGTCCTGCGAACCGTGGAGGCTGTTCCACGACCTCTGAGTCTCCCACAGCTCCAGCTAGTCGGGGTGTGTGTGGCCATAACAGCGGTAAATATGTCTGCCTTTTGATGGAGAGCGCTCCCTCAGCGGGAGCTCAATCATTCTCGCCGCACCTTGTCAAATGTGATTTGTGCCCGGTCCCTCAGCATCTGTGATTCATCGCACCTCCAGCAGCCACTTTAACTTGATGTGTATCTGAGGCGAGTGTGTGTGTGTGCGTGTGTGTGTGGGTGTGAGAGAGAGAGAGAGATATTCTTCAGCTCAGTGTGCAGTGTTTAAGCCATAACTTGGCTGGCAACAGTCAAAGCTCAAAGATGGCCGCCCATATGGAGGCTCATTTTCAGATTAATTAGAACAACAATATGGCAATTGGCACCAGGTGGTTTGGCAGCCATGATTGTTGGAGGTCTTATCTTTGTGAGAAGAAATGCCTTCCTATCATGTACTGTTTTGCCAGAGTATTAGAAGAGCACCTGCTTTAACAGTGATGTAAACATAGCAGTAATAATGAACAGCAGGTGTGGACATATAAAGCACTGCCATGTATATCATTGAGATTTTAGTTTTGATATATGGCATTGAATGCAATCGTAGCTTCCCCAATATAAAATTGATATTGCCAGATCTGAAAACATCTGCAGGGCACCCGTGTGCCCTGGAAAACCTGGAATTGTTTTGATGCTGTTTTCCAGTCATGGAAAATGAGAATACTTTGCCCAGCTGTGGCAAGGCTCCGTGCCCAGAATTCACCCAGATTGTTGGATTTAGTGTGATGCAGGGAAAGGATATTATGTGATTATATTTGCCTATGTGATTTGATAGCCCGGAACAGGGGTGTCCAATCTTATCCGAGAAGGGTCAGTGTGAGTGCAGGTTTTTATTTTAGCCCAGCACTAAGATTCCCAATTGGGCTGATCATGGTCTTGATTGAAGACCATGATGAGTTAATTGGTATAATCAGGTGTCATAGGGTTGGGCCCACCCTGACCCTTTTCCGATAAGATTGGACACCCCTGGTCTAGAACTTCCAGAGACCTGCTATGTTCCCCAGCTTTGGACATGACTACATTTCGACTACGTTTCGCTTTGGAGTTAGTAGTCAACAGATTTTTATGTGCAAAGGAAAATGTGTGAGGTAGGGTGCTCGTTCCATTGCCGATTGTGTTGTCTGCCTTGGTTGTGTATTTAGGTGGCATCAAGTTGTCAAATGGCATACTACTGAATCCAAAATTCCCAGTCCCAGAGTGCATTGGTATATGATCCCTTATCATAAGGGGATTAGGTAGACCTGTACACCAGTTTGTTAATGCTAATACGCCAATCATGTGGCAGCTAAATTCGTAAAAGCATGCAGTCGTGGTCAAGAGGATCAGCTATTTTTCAGACCAAATGTCAGAATGGTGAAGAAATGTGATCAAAGTGACTTTGACCTTGGAATGATTGTTGATGCCAGACAGGGTGGTTTAAGTATCTCAGAAATTGCTGAGCTCCTGGGATTTTCATGCACAACAGTTTTTAAAGAATGGTGCGAAAAGCCAAAAACATCCAGTGAGCAAGAGTTCTGCGAGCAAACCGCCTTGTTAATGAGAGAGGTCAGAGGAGAAGGGCCAGACAGGAAGGTGACAATAATGCAAATAACCACGCATTACAACAGTGGTATGTAGAAGAGCATCTCTGAACACACAACCTCTAATTAGATAGGCTATCGCAACAGAAGACCAATAAGTCAAAAAAATAAGCCTCATAAATACCTAATGAAGTGCTCACTGAGTCTGTATTCATTGGTTATAAGATTACATTTACATTACATCAGAAGAACGCACAGTTACCTGGCAATGCATCTTTGTTCTAAGGCTGCATCCAGAACTGACAAATGGCAAAGATTTTAAACATTTTGCTTCTTCTCTTGAACATTCATGTACAGTAAAGTGTAATGACACTTGTGGACTGAGTGGTAGCATAGCTAAACCATCTCAAGACATTAGGGACGGAACACTTCAGGTCATGAGGGTCAAAGTAATCAGCTAATATTGATCTGGGGGTCATATATACCTACAGTAACCGTTGCTTTGGTCCAAGCTACCTAATACAGGTTATGGGTAAGGGTCCTGTTTTAGAAGTCCAGTGTTGTCTCCAATCACAGAGATGCAACATCTCACTTCCTCAATAGCAGACACCAGGCAGAAAACACTAGAAGGAAAGGACCCATCATGGCAAATGACCTTGAATGATAAGATCCTACAGGCAGAAGCATGGAGCTCATCTACCTCCATTCCTTGGTTGAGTCCCAATAGAACAGAACAATTCCTCAGATGTAAACCTGCAGGAAGGCAGAGGCTTATCAACATCAACTTTATCTTTCTGTCTAAACTTCTTAATTAGCTTCGCTGTCTCACTGGCCGGAGTCAGGAAGAGGACGTTTTTTTTTGTGCCATATCTTTTGTGTGCAAATGAACACAACGCTGTTTTCCCAGAGTCCCCAGAGAGAAGTTGTAGGCACGCTGAATAATAAAAAAAAAACTTCTTGCCTGTCAAACCCAAAGAAGGCGGCAGGTTTGAGGCGTCGAATCCTCTCGTCCAATGAGAAGAGCCGCGCCGGCAGCCGGCTGCGAATGGGCCACGCCGCCGGTGCTCTGAGACTGAGGTGATCTGAGACGTGAGACAAGCCCCCGGATCCACAAAGCGCTCTGTCACTCCCGCGGCGGCAGACACACCGCGCTCCCGGATAATGAGCGAGGCGGAAGCGGTGGGGCGGTTTCCCAGGGCTTCTCCCCGCGAAGCCGGGCGCGGTGAAACCGGGACGAGGGCGGGGAACGGCGGCAGTGTGCCGCGCTGCTGGGATGTCGCCCGTCTGTAGGCCTGGATGGACGGGCTCGTGATGGACTGTTGCTCCCTGCTCGTGGCAAGCTTTCCCGGGCTCGGTAAGACGATCGATGGGGTGGTGACTGTAGTCAAAGGTCAACAAACTGTGTCCGTCTATCAGAGCTTCGACACAGGTGAGTGCCTCTCTGCAGACTGTCTTCAGTTCTCCGTTTAGTATTATTCGCTTTCCGTAGAAGCATTGTTGCAAGGTTGATTCAAGGTTATATGATGTTCGTTTGTGGTGAGGAAATGAGGCCTTGTGTTAATTGAAGTTTATAGGGCTTTTTTTGATACTGGTGCCAGAAGACTTTGGTTTAGGGTTTGGTTGATGACCTGCTTTTAAAGATAAACTAACGTACTTAATTGTGTTGTATTCCATCAAATGGAAATCTTTCTACTCAACATAAAGAGACATACAGAATTTCACTATGACCAAAATAACAGTCATTGTAACTGATGGTGAACAGTCAGACAATCTGAATATTTATATAAGGCTTAGTTACGGCCTGTGGGACAGGGACAGTCATCAGTTTCTTGATGAAACTTGATCCTGCGTGGCTTGTGTGGGCCAGCTCAACCTGTGGAACTACCAACCTATGGAAAGAGCCATGAAGACCATGTGACTGGAGCTTAAGTCTTCAGCAGAAGGCAATACAGAGGTCTTCTTGAGCTCTGAGATGATTTATGCCTTGCTAACTTACTTTGTATAAATGCAGCCTCCAATATAAATAAACATGTTCTCGTAGTCTGATTATCCCAAAACCGTATTTGGGTGTCAACAAGACAGTGGCTTTTTGTGACAGTGTCGTCTTCTTCTGATTCAGTCTGTACATGAGCCCTGTGTGGGTGGTGATTGTCGATTTCTTTGTTTGCTTTTTTAATAAATAGATATTTAGGCCTATTATAGTGGTCTTCTGGTCAGGTTATGTTTTCCTGCCAGACTCACTTATCAGGCACAGAACACAATTATTCTAAACTTTAAAGAGCAATATTGTTTGTTTCTTTCATAATTACAATGTGCCATTGCAATTATTACCTTTGTATGAAGTTTTAAAATATATAAATGCTTCTGTGGCAAACAACAACTAGACACTGAAATATGATTATTGCAGTTCCTTTGGTGTACATAAGAAATGATTCTGATGGAAACAGATGGTTTTCTTAATTTCATGTTGCTTCAAGGGATACAGTGGGCAAACAGTGGCCATCAAGGGGTTATGTATAACATATGTTAAAAACCCTTGATTTTTGAACACACATGGTTTTTGTTTCATTTTTTCATCAAGGCATTTCTCCCTCTTCCTCCTCTTTCCTCTGCCTTGTGTTCTCTCACTCTCTCCCTTGTGTTTTCTCTCACTCTCTGCCCAGCCATGTGTGAAATATTCAGAAGGTATCACTGTGGCACCTTTTTGGCGTTCTGTTATAGTGATCTTTGTGTGAATACTGTAATCTGCTGAAAATAAATTAAAAATATAGCACCCAAGATTTGAATAACAGTAAAGTTCGAAGTAAAATTTCATTTTTTCATTTTTAAAGTTTATAAGCAAAATGTTTTTTCCTTCACCTAAAAGTGAAATTAAATACCATACAATGAGGTTTTTATGATGTACACTACTGCAGTATATAATTATGTTTTGTGCAACGCTTGTTTGCTTTGTGTGTGGAGCAGGCTGAATAACAGTTCAGCTTCTTCACAAAAGCTCTCTGCGTTTAATTACTTTCAAATAAACAGACATCGAACAGAATATAATGTAATCAGTGACGCTCCCTGGGTTTTGTAGAAGTGGGTCAGACTTCTAACAGACAGCTCCGTGTAAAGCGTTCGGTGCGCGAACAGAATGAGAAAGCTAAACTCGTCCGTGTAACGCGCAGATCATGTCATTACACCTATCCACGAGCGGCTCTTTGTTCTGACAGCTCGTTTCTGAGAGCCGTGCTTCCAGTCGCCTTGCCCTACTTGCCGAATCCGCCGTCTCCCAGCGCCGGTTTGCGCTCTGGTACAGCCTGCCGTTTGCTCGTTTCGACGCTCCAGGAGAGGTCAGCCGCCACACTGCTTTGAAAATAATAACCTGCGAGTCTTTGGAGAGTCTCGTCAGGACGCCTGTGGCGCTCGTCTCTGGCTTGTGTTGTATTGCGTTTAGCTTAGCGCGGCTGTGCGCGGTTGTGGTGAAACTACACTCGTCTCTGGCGGTGAGCGCCTTGCGTCTTCAGTGAAGTGGGGTGTGGTTCGCTACATGTGACTGCTGAACAGAGGTAGTAGCTCCAAGCAGGCGTTCCTTACAGAGAGGCGAGTCGTATGAGACACGTGTGGTTCAGGAGCGCACACAGCTGCAGAAACCCACTGAGAACAGGGTAATGCTAACGAGCTAACGAAGCAGAAGATTAACTTCAGACAGTAATTTAGTCTCAAGTCAAATGCTCAGGAACTGGACCGCCACTCTCCCAAACTCCTAGTGATCCAGATAATGCTGAGTTTGGAAAAGCAGTTGGTTTCTTGCATTGCATTCTTGGCAATAATTATGAATAAAATAATCTACTTGAAGAATTATTGTTTTGGTTATAGTTGGACTGGAGGAATGATGAAATAACTCTTATCTGAATACGCATTCAGATTTCTGTCTTATTTACTTACCTTACTGACCTCAATCAAGTGGCCTAGTTTTGAATACAACTCACCATCGCTCACCATTCAACACACCAGCCCAGATAGCACATTAAATATTCATACATGTCCTTTGTAAAGACTGATCCCATTTGTGTTAATAGCTAAAGCACACGATTAGAGGCTTTTTTTCCATGTTTTCACATTACTGTCTTTCCTTCACTTACTGGTCACAGCTTACGGTAGGGCATCAAATGTCCTGCCAACTTTTCCTCAGTTTGATGCACAGCTCATGTCCCAGAAAGAACTCCTCCTCAACTTTCCATCAGGAAGTTTGAAGAAACAAATCAGATTAAAAATAGAATATTCGGGCCTTTGTTATTTTCCTGAAATATGTTCTCGGCTTGGAAGCAGCGTGATGTAACTTTATTAAATCCATCTTAAGGAAGCCCTCGTCCCATGTATCCTCATTAACAAATATGATATATTGAAATTATTATTACCATTGCATGATTGTTCTCCTTTTGTTAGAATCCAAACCCTTGAAACCGCTGACCAGTATTATAGTCCTTTTATGTTATGAAGCTTGATTTATCAAATCCAGTCTAATAAATGTCAGCCAACCTAACCATTCAGAACCATGACAGGTTTAACTTGAGCTCACTCTATAGTATGTAAGTTGAAATGTAAAGAACTGTCGTTCATGTGAATGCACATCGGTGGTCCAGATAATGGAATAGTTGTATGTGGTTCTTTTGATACTGTCACTTTACTACTCTTATTATTTATTATTGAAGTGCTTATAACCAAGCGACATATTTTTTTTCTAAATAAAATCAAGGGTGACCAAGGGTGACAGTGACCAGGAAAACACAGAGAAAGAGAACGAAAAAAAGATGGAATAAACAGAAAGAGACCTTGGGAGGAACCAGCCTCAAGGTTATCCCGCCCTGCTCTGGTTCGTAGTGATGAACTTGTTCATAACACTCAATTTTCAATTCAGTCAGTTGTTCAGGCAGCATGAGGCAGTTTTCTACCATGGACGTTTCTACCATCTAGCCATATAATTAACACCCCTTAAAATTCTCACCCTCTCAAAGTCCAAAACTGCTTGTAAATGCTCAAATTTGAAGTGCAGTGTGCATTCAACCATAAAGGACTAAATGCAAATAGATTTTTTTCCCCTAAAGAGCTCTCCCTCTCCCTCTTTCTCCTTCTCTCTCTCCCTCTCTCTCTCATTACTGTGGAAAGTTTGTGAGGCGAGGGGGCTTCTCAGCATTATTTCAGAGTAGTCTCCTGAGCCTTGCGCTCGCTGGGTTAGTCTGATTTAGTCTTCACCTGCACCACAGTCACTGGGTTAGTCTGAATTAGTCTTCCCCTGCACCACAGTCACTGGGTTAGTCTGAATTAGGCTTCCCCTGCACCACAGTCACTGGGTTAGTCTGAATTAGGCTTCCCCTGCACCACAGTCACTGGGTTAGTCTGAATTAGGCTTCCCCTGCACCACAGTCACTGGGTTAGTCTGAATTAGGCTTCCCCTGCACCACAGTCGCTGGGTTAGTCTGAATTAGGTTCCCCTGCACCACAGTCCACATTGCTGAGTCTCAGGCGGACTTGCTCCTGTGACCCACCTCCTTTATTTATTTACCTCAGCTTTAACCTGCAGGCCTTATTTACTTTTATCTCACCTTAAAGTATAAAAAAACCCCTGCAAAAGCAGGGGTGAATGTGTGGAAATATGATTTTAATTATTAATAACTATTAGACCATATAGCATACTTATATAGGTTTTCATTCACCTGCTACATGCGTAATTACATCGTTAAACACCGCTACTTACAAGGTGTGCGAGCAAATCCTGTTACACATTACTGCATAAAATCCGCTCATAAACTTAATTCACTGCAATAAGTCATATGCACGGGCGCAAAATGCTTACGCGGTACGATGTATAATTCAGTTCGAGCGTAATGAGGTTCAGGGCCACGGCAGTGTGAGTAAATGTGATTTGTGACTGTGTTCTGGAAGTGAGCAGTAGCGGGGAGGTTGTGTTGGTTATTAGACCCCACCCTGTGCTTCCCTCCAGGCAGGGGGAACTGTGGTTCTGCCCTCTCGCTGTGAGGTCTCTATCCAGTCTCATGCCTCCTTAAAAAGCTTCAGGACTTTGGCACTTTGACACTTTAAAGGGCTTCAGGACTTTACTGTAGTACTGTGGCATTTCCTTAAAGAGGAACTTTAGCTGTTTAGCGCTGTGACACTTACATCTAATAGGATTTTGGCATTGTGACATTAGAGAGCTTCAGGACTTTAGCATTGTGACATTTCCTTAAAGAGATCCAGCATGTTAGCACACTTAAATAGCTTCAGGACTTTACTGTAGCATAGTGGAGTTTCCTTAAAGAGCTTCAGTATTTTAGCACTGTTTCACTGAAAGAGCTTCAGTATTTTAGAACTGTTTCACTTAAAGAGCTTCAGTATTTTAGCACTGTTTCACTGAAAGAGCTTCAGATTGTAGCACTGTGCCAGCTTGTGTGACAGCCAGTGAAAACGACATTGTAATACGCACTTAATACTACTCACAAATATGCACACACACACACACACGTAGGAGACTCCAGGGATCACACCCCGGAGCAGTAGGGTTCCTGGGTTGTGTACCTTGCAAACAGAGCATAGCATAGGCCACTGCTGTTCAACCCTTGATCTGAATAGATCTGTTAGTCATCCAATGGAATGAATGGGCAATATTTCAGAATACGAGCTATGCAGGGCATAGCTGTTTTAAGGCTATTCCTAAGATAAGATAGATAAGATATACTTTATTTAACTATGGGGTAATATGTCCTCTGCCTTTGACCCATCCTAGTTAGTTAGGAGCAGCGGGCAGCCACAGTGCAGCACTCCAGTACCAACGGCCAGTGCCTTTTCCTAACCTGGCATGCATGTCTCTGAGAAATTCAGTATTCATATTGTGAAAAATCATGTATGCATAACCAGAGAGTGTAGTAAATATCCATCAAAAATATACGAGGCGGAATGAATCGCTGATCATCGTTCAGCGTTGCGTTTGCACTCTCTGTCCGTTTGGTGATGTCACAGGAGGGAGTTGAGAGTGATGGATTGCCTGAGATTACCTCTCTCTCTCTCTCTCTCTCTGCTACAATCATTTCATCCATCAGAGGTAGAAGAGGAAGGATGGCAGTGGAGTGCAGTGATGCGTCTTTTATACTGTATTCTATGGTCATTCACCAGTTCAGTTACTCGACAGAGAAATAAGGACTATATAGCTACGATAAATTAGTCTTTTAGGGTTATGCAGTGTATACATCAGTGTATACAATCATGATTCTGGAGATCTACGGTCTTGTAGGTTCCCATTTAAACCGTAATTTGGCACATGTAACTCTACTTATTAACAGCTCAACGAGATCTCTAGGTATTGAATGAGGTGAGCTTCGTTAGCGTTGAAATGTAAACCTACAGGATTGTGGATCTCCATGAGCAGATTTGGACAGCCCTTGTACACATTGTATAATTACATACAGGAAAATGTACAAAAATGTACTCTGTGGGTGTAAAATGTCTCTTCTCAGAGTTGGCTGTTTTGCTGTGCCAGGGTGCCCTGGGGGCTGGGTTAGGCCCAGGAGCGAAGCGGAGTTGAGTTTATGGTTCGAAACGGGATTACAATCATTAAGATAATATGGCTGATTACAAGAGCCAAAAAGCCTTCCTCCATATTTATAGCCCCGTGATTAGATCTATACATATGGTAGGTGCACAGTAGTAAAAATGTAATTAGATTTGTAATGGTTACTTAATTAAAAGTGCTATCCTGATGTCTGTGATTGTTTTTTTATTTGCGCACAAAAAAACTAAGCTGCATTAAATTAGAACACACATGGTCTGTTGCAGTATTTAAAATTTTATTTAAAAGATGTATTTAAAAGATTCTGGGCTACATGACAGATTATTGTCTCTAGCACCACTCAGAATCTTGATCTAAGTATCTCATGATGTATTTGGGTTATTTTTGTACTTCCCTTCTCTTGGCTATATTAAACATCAAATGGTAAATGGACTGCATTTATATAGCGCCAGAAACTATGGCTACACAAAGTGCTTTACTATTAATGCCTCTCATTCTCCCATTCACACACACATTCACACACAAACAGTGCCAGACCTCCATTCAAGGCACCAACCAGCTCGTCAGGAGCAATTAGGGGTTAGGTGTGTTGCTCAAGGATACCTCGACATACCCAGAGGGCCAGAGATCAAACAGCCAGACAAGAGCTTCAAGAAATCAAGAACTCCCTCCCAGGATCAAATTCTAAGGGTTGCAGTTTCTGTTTGCCACTAGAGCGCAGTGGAATACTAATCTATACTTGTTCTGGAAGCAGTTATTTAATTATTGTTGTCACCTGTACCTCTTTGGTTGTGTATTTAAGTTTCCCCACTTCTCCCCTTGTTGCTCAGTATTGGAGTCCCCTGGCTTGTGGTCACTTGCCCATGGTCTATGGGTGCCTGGTGTTCCCTGTTTTTCATTTCATGTTTTTCAGTCAATCCCTTGTCGATGTTGTTTATAAAACACCTTTATATTGTTCACCATGTATCCTGTGTTTGTGCCCACACCTTAGTCCCATGTTACAGTATGTGTGAATTCTCTTGTGTATGAACTGTAGCACATCCCCATATAGTAGGTGTGCCGCAAAAGTTATGTTAGAGAAATTTTAAATGTACTGCACAAAATTTGGCAAAAAAAGGCCTTCTAAGTGAAGGTGACAGCTGTTAGCATGCCATTTTAAAGCCCCTGCAAAGTCCTCTCTCGCTTCCGTTGGCACGTTTAAAGATGACATTGATCCTCCGCTGGGCTTGGGGGCGCCAGAGTGGTGGCATTTGGTGTAGCGACTCATCCACACGAAAGTGGTGATGAGCCTGGAACGGATCTCAAGCGAAAGTCACCTGTGGGAACGGTGACGGCTTTGTGGGATCTCTGCTCTGCAGTTCACTTTGAAAGAAGAGATTAATTACAACTCCTCACGGCCGAGAGCTCGTTCCACAGAGCTCACAGGTCATCGTTTCCGTAGCAACACCGCTGGCTGCCTGTGCTGGTTTAGTAATGAGGCTTTCTGTTCTGTGGCGCTGCCGCCCTGTTAAAATCAAAGGCTTGTTAAAATGTGTCCTAAAATGGGATCGACAGGGTCACCCAGTCACGTTTGCCAAGTCAATCAGAATAAGATGTTCTTTTTAAGTGGTTTTCCATTCTTACTGGCGTATTGTCTTCTGGTTTTTTCTTCCCAATCTATACACAGTATGCTTTGGTCTTCTGGTTTGTGGAGGTACTGTACATACAGTATGTTCTGTGTGGATGTATGCTTCTATGCATTTATGTTTTCAGGAATTATTGTGCTACGTGGATGTCAGGACAGCGGTTTCCTTCGACCATTTAGGTGCGGTTAGTCATTTTCAATGCGGTGACTGTTTTGTGGATTTGATGTTGTCATTACGCTTTTTTTTTTAAACTGAACGTCAATGAGAACGTGACTGGGGGCTTTATCTGAGTGTGATTAACTAGGCGTGGCGTAATGAGTGGCCCCTATAGTCAACAACCACGCAGGAGAGGCAGCGGATGCTTCTCCGTGCCGGTGACAGGAAGTGGAAATTGGCTGCGTGGCTCATCTCCATTCAGAAATGAGTAATGTTCCTCTCCCCCGGGGGCTTTGTGTATGTGATAATAGAGCTGTAATTGGTCATTCCTCTCACAATTTCCCCACATTAACGTAAAGTGATTACCCTGTGCCTTTCACCCAAATTCCTGCATGTTAATTATGAAGATGATTAAAAACATTTCAGCCATTTCCACCCACACGTCACAGCCGCAAACACAGCTGAGTCGAGCGTTGTGCGAACCGCTGGTGAAATAAACTCAATGCTTCTCAAGGACTCTATGTTTTTGCACAACTGTCTTGTATATATGCAATATTTGTATGTTATCATATCATATGTTACTGTATGAGTTGTACCATTATGTGCATTGGCTGTGGAACAGACTTTGAGGACAGTCTATCTGTTTATTTATATCTATCTCTCAGTCTGCACATTACGTGAGGACAGGAAAAACATATAGCCATAAATCTACATCCAGAAAACATCAAAATATTTTGAACATATGTATATGTTACTGCTAGACTGCCTCTGGTTTCACTGGCAGCCAGTGCAAGAGGTCTCATTTTGTGGAACACATCCTGGAGGTTGTACACTATAAACAATGCAGGACATAACATGTGAATGGGAGTGGCTGTGATAGAGGGGACCTGGCTATTCAATCCAAATAAACACCCTAATGGAGGGGTGATGCTGCTGAAGAGACTGTTATGTGTTGGTAATGAAGCCAGGGTGATTATACCCCAAGTGTGCCTACAAGGAGGCAGGATGTAGAGGTATTAAGGGTTTTCAGGAAAACATAAAAGAGACATTCTGTTCCCTGCCAACTGGTAAAGGCCAAAGACCAGCCTCTGACATCGCCCATTCTTATTTCTGGTGTTCCTCAGGGACCTATTCTGGGTGGATTTAATTTAGTGCTTGGAGCAAAAATATGAAGTTAATTTATTTCTACCTTGCATCTCAATAAGTCCTGTATGAGAACTGACACTGACATACTCGTGGCCAATCCAAAAAAACGATGAGGCAATTCTGAGAGGAAGTCTTCCCCATAGTCCTTGTGCCATAATGCATGCATGTGGATATGTGTGTGATGGAGTAACTCATTTCCTGTAGAGTCTACAGGAGTGAAAGCAGTGAATGTGGAACTGTAATATGCTATATTCTCAATACAGAATGAGACACTTTTATGAAACCATCGTCATTTTCGGTTCTCACAGCAGTCAGCCGTGCAAACCAATGCAAACACATCAGGAAATCATGAGGTGTTGATTGACATGTCTGTGCCTTGAAATTCAAATAAATTGCCGTGATTGTGTTGAAACATAAGTGCAATTTTAAATACTGTCAATAGTGTCAGTCACATTCTGGAATTTTACTAGGCTTAAAAAAGCATATGCACTATAAATGTTAACCTTGCTGTCTGTGGCATAACCTCAAAGATTGGTACAGTGGAGGAGATGTACATATTTTTATGTATTGTTGAAATGTTGCTCTAAAAGCTCTACCGATTGGCACAGGGTACTGAAACAGGCAGCCTTTCAGTCATTTCTGTATAATAATGCACCATTTGTACTTTAACTTAATTTCTGTTTTGTGCTGCTAAATATTGAGTTGTTGGTTTTTCCCAGTAATGGGCAGGGGGGAAATTAATGTTGGCAGCAGTGGCATCAATAATTCACAGGCTCATAAATGAATCATTTCCTGTTGTTATGCATTCAGGAGGAAAAAAAACAAAACATTTATTTCTTCCCAGGCTGATATCTCATTAATCAAAATGTAGAACTGTAAAGTTGTCCGGTCTGGAAAAACTGGAAGCTTTTAAGTTTTATCGTTGTTGTGTGCTGTGCCATTTTCTGTTTATGGCAAATAACACAGAGTCATATTTTGATTGCCTCTGATATCGCTTTGTACTGTGATGGTGAGTAATATCATGATAAACTAATCAAGCGTTTGTTCAGGCAGGCCAGGGGAGTCAAGCTCTGGCTGAATAAGCTGAAGGCTCGGCTGATTTAGTGTTGTTCACCTGGTCACAGGGGGGTCTTTTGGCTGCTGCTTGCTGCATGCTGTCAGTCTAAAGCCATACATTACAGTTATTTGGCTGATGCTTTTATCAAAAGCATGTTACAGTTGATTAGACTAAGCAAGGGACAAGCTCCCGTGGTGTTTGAACTACCAACCTTCCGGTTCCCAGTCATGTACCTCAGCCACTAGGCTACAGCCGCCCTTCTGCCTCCCAGCTCCATCGTCATGTTTAATCCTGCGCGGATGGGCGGGAGGGCTTTCAGAACAAAGCCGTACCACCTAATTTAACTGTTCCGTGTAGCCTATTAAGATTGCAAATAAAGATTTTAACTTTGACAGTGGTTTTCAGGACTTGCGACATCCAGTTATACCTATAAACATTGCTTGAAGTGTTTGAGGTAAGGTGCCATAGGGGTTTAAGGATTCAACGATGATGCTCATATTTTCAAATAAGTATTTAGGTACTGTATGTATAGATCAAACAGAATTCAACAACTATTCATGCACTCAGCATTTTTTCATTAAAGATGAGGGTAGCGATTCAAGCATTTTGCCATTCAGAACTTTTCACGCAAATTTTGAGAATGATTCTTGGTTAGACACTAGAGTTAGTTAGAGTCGCCTGAACTTGTGGTGGTGTTTTAAGACTTGGTGTGTATCTGAAAATTCCCTTGAAGGCATTCTGCTGAAATGTTTGAATGTTGAGCCCTGTCACAATAAAAGGCATCGAATGTGAATAATCTGACACTTTTATGAATTCACTCCTTTGGATTTTCACCTTCAACTGTTTGAATTCAAGATCCCAACACGACCATACAGCTATTAGTTTTTATGCTTCAAAACGATGAGAACGCAGAACACCAGAACACATAGAATCAGTCCACATGCAACTAAAATAAATACAAAATGGCGATTGTTGTCCATTGACTCCATTGGTCTGTTAACATTGACTCCGCTGCCTCTGCCTCCTATGGCAATACTCACTGCAAACCTATCATCATTTGAATCAAAAAGAGAGGCATTAGTCATCTGATGATGTCATAGGAGCAGATTGACTGCTGTAAGAAAGCTACAGTGGAGCTTGGTCTTTCGTCCCCGACGCTGAAGCTCTGCTCACACCACCCAATGTCTGTAGGCAACAGTTATTCTGAAATAGGGGTTAAAAAGGGGCTTCTTTTGGGAGTGTAGTCGCCCTCCGTGCTAATGCGAGGCTGGCTGTTGTGTTTCTGTGCAGAGACGAGAGAGGACCGCACTAAAAGACTGTTCCGGCATTACACCGTGGGCTCCTATGACAACTTCACCTCCTACAGGTATGTACACCCACGCTGCATGGTCATATGGTGTTGCCCGTATGTCAGTCGGTCAGGACAACTCTTGTTTTATACAGTGTTACCTGTATTTCAACTCCTGTTTTTAGATCACATATTTTAATGGATATGTAAGTAGACATCTTTGAGGTGTGGAGCTTAAAGGATCTGCTTCAGGTACTACAGGTAAACCAGTGTGCTCTACCCTATCTGTACGGGGAGCGCAATGCATCTCCCTTCCTAAACAGGAAGATTACCAGTACCCTCCCACCCCCTAGTACCTAGAAGCAGATCCAACCAACAGGTGGTATCTGGTGAGCAGTGATTGGTAGAGCAACAATCTTGAGCATAAATTCATAGCACAGCGATTGTTAGAGCAATAATCTAGAGTGTAAATTCCTAGCACAGCAATTGGTAGAGCAACAATCTAGAGCGTAAATTCATAGCACAGCGATTGTTAGAGCAATAATCTAGAGCGTAAATTCATAGCACAGCGATTGTTAGAGCAACAATCTAGAGCGTAAATTCATAGCACAGCGATT
This sequence comes from Conger conger, assembly GCF_963514075.1. Taxonomy (NCBI): domain Eukaryota; kingdom Metazoa; phylum Chordata; class Actinopteri; order Anguilliformes; family Congridae; genus Conger; species Conger conger. Next base: position 41,593,334 of record NC_083767.1, read on the forward strand.
GTTAGAGCAATAATCTAGAGCGTAAGTTCATAGCACAGCGATTGTTAGAGCAACAATCTAGAGCATAAATTCATAGCACAGCGATTGTTAGAGCAACAATCTAGAGCGTAAGTTCATAGCACAGCGATTGTTAGAGCAACAATCTAGAGCGTAAGTTCATAGCACAGCGATTGTTAGAGAAACAATCTAGAGCGTAAGTTCATAGCACAGCGATTGTGAGCAATAAGAGTAAGCAAGTATTCAAGGATGGATGCAGAATGACCAGCCCAGTGAATGCCTGACTGCTGATATAAGAAGGCACTCCATTAGTGATGTGTTTTTAGATTGGTATGAAAACTGTGTTGTGTGTCTATGTTATTGGTTGATTATGGAAATGCGTGTGTGTGATTGGTTGATTATGGAAACACTTGTGTATGTGATTGCGAGGCTGACCATTGGTCGGTGCCATCGGTCGGCTACAGTAGAGTTCCCTGACCAAACTTGCTCTGGCACTGGCTCATTTTCTCTTGTTTATTCTAAGTGCAGTTGCTGTGACACCTTGGTTGCACCTTGGTTACCTGGCTTGCTGCTTTGAAATGAGCAACATAGATGGCTATTGTGTTTTTGAGCTTTTCATATCACCCTGGAGCTTTCGATTTGTGTTCCACACTGATTCAAGGAAAACTATTTCAATTTTGGTAGAAGTATGCATGTTTTAGGCTTTGTAAAATGTGACATGATATATGTTTTTGCAGAATTATTGGATGATGTCGCTAAATGTTAACTTAAGGCGGGGGATGAATCGGGAGTTAGGGAGTTTACAAAAACCTACTACACTGCTCTTTCAGAACGTTTTGTGGGAGTTTTAGATACTAAGACCAGGAAGAGTACACTGATACATGTGGGCATTTAATAAATGTGATGATTGCTGTGCAAAATGAGTGGACGAGTGGGTGTGTGTGTACTCAGGGAATGTCATACGTGTGTGTCGCAGGGCCAATGGGACAATTAGCAGGCTGGGCTCAGACACAATGTCAGTAACGCAGCTGATTGGGCGAGGGAAAGGGCGGACTTCTAACCTGCTCTCTAATTGGGCCTCAGCTCCGTCAGTTAACCACCGCCAAACCCTACTGCCCCTTTGCTGGAGACAGAGGATATATCTGAATTACACCCTAAATTAAGAGTCCAAAACCCACAGAATCCCCTCAACTGGCCTGAGATGGCACAGAAGCTTAATACTGTAGCTCTGCTGCCATCTAGTGGCAGAGTTGTCATTGCGCTCTGAGACGATTTTCGTCTTGCATCTGATCAAGCGTTCTGTCTGGTGAAGCTGTTCAAAATGCAATCTGCTTCTGCTGGTGCACACAGAGTAACGCCTTGCAGCCTACGCTGTTTTCATTCTGTCTTTAACGTGGTAAACATATCGGCAACACTGCCTCCTGTTTTCACTGGTTTTAGATTGAGGAAAGGCACCGTTCATTTGTATGCAAGTCTCGGGCACTCTGCAAGTAGCCCTTTAAATGCTAATAGCAGAACACTGTGATAGACGATGCATTTCATATAGGCATCGTTATTCAGACCTAGTTCCTAGTGTTAGACCACTCTTCTCATGAAACACACTCATACCACGCTTGGCCCATGGTTCACACTTTCTCAGCCAGTCAAAATTTGAGTTAATGAAATGAGGCTGTTTTTACATTAACAGTACTAGTACAGGAACACTGGTGTAGGAATTGGTATTTTTTTAAATCTTTGTTTCAGATTTTTCAATTTCTTTTCCCTAATTGGTTGCCAATTGTACCCTGTTTATTTCGGTCGCCCATGTTAATTGAGGAATCGCCGCAACAACCGTGTACTCCCTGGCAGGCGTCTGGAGGTCCAGATTTCGGGGAAATCCTCCCTGCCGAGTCCCTCCCCCCACCCTCAGAGCAGCGGCCCAATGGATGCACTCCCCCGTGCGAGGGTCCGAGGCCTTAGCCCTGCACCATCGTGGCGTCCCTGCAGGAACGTGTCCTAATCGGGATACGCAATCGCTAATGTGTGCGCGACTTCCTCTGATACATTAGCTCAGACCCATTTCTGCAAGTGAAAAATAAATAAAATGCATATAAAATACACAGAGTTATAAACAATCTTTGTTTCTCTGCCAGTTTATTAAGCAGTGCATCATGGGAGTTTTATTCCTGGTGCTGCGTGGATGTACGAGTGTGTGGGCAGCAGAGTGGGGGAGGAGCGGGGCAGATTGCAGAGAGGGCTTGTAGACATGTATACTCACACACACACACGCAAGTGCACGCGCACACACCAACACACACACACACACACCAACACACGCGCACGGACACAGACAAACACACAGGCACACTCTTACATACACATACAGCAGGGTCCAAAAGTCTGAGGCCACATTGAATATCTGAGGATTTCTTTTCATTTAATAATGAAAATAAACAGTTTTAGGATTTTGAAAAATTTTAAACAAATGAAAGTTACTTCAAAGCTTTGAGGGAGCTACTTGAAGACTGAAGAAGAGCAAGGAGTGCTGCACAATCCACAATCACCTGACCTCAACCCCACTGAACATTTATGGGGAGACTGACAAAAGCCAAGCATCACAAGATGCTCTTTGGAACAATTTTGTGGAGTCCATGCCAGCTTGAGTGCAAGTTGCCATTAAAGCAAAAGGTGGATATATCAAATACTAAGAAATTATGAAATTTTCAACTTTCAGCTGAAATTGTTATGCTGACCATATAATTTCTAATTAAATAGTTTGTATTTTATTAGAAAAGAATGCAAAATAGAAGGATTTTCACTAGTTATTTCAGACTTTTGGACTCCACTGTATGCATGCGCACACACACACACGTACACAGACACATGGGTACACACACACACACACAGTCTCAGCACTGAATCATAATCCCTGGATGAAATATGGTTATGGGTAGCATTGGTTGCTCTTGTCAGGTATCAGTAATCCCTGCAAGGGCGTGTGTTAAAGCATAATCTCTCAGTGCAGTAGTCAAGGCTGGCTCAACGGTATCTTAATCCCAGCCATGGCCGATACAGAAACAGCTACGCGGCAGGCCTCTTCGTAAGTGAGACGCCGCAAACTCCGCACGGCCAGTTTATTCATGAGGAGTCCCTATTCCTCTGCGACCTTTCCCATCTGATGAAAGGCAGACAAACGTGTTGACTCTCCCGCGCGTTAATTGAGTGGAGGCTCGAGGAGGCAAATAGCTTTTTTAAAAGGCTTTTCGCTCACGTCGCCTGCATCCCAATGGGCCCCGCTGAAGATGAATCCAGCCGTTGTCACCCTGAACAGGCCCCAGTCACAATCCATTTGCAAGCGCTCACGCAACGTCGAGAAAAAGCGTGCGGGCGGGCTTATCGAGACAAATGAAGGAGCAAAGCCTGAAAATAAAGCCGTTTCACTTATTTTTTTTGTAACTAAACACGCTGGGTGTAGCATGATTTAACTTTTTTTTTTTTTCCCTCATTCGCATTCGAGATGGGGCTTTACAGCCTAATTTAAGCCTCTCCTTTGACACTGAGATGGCGGTGACATGGCGGTCAGATGAAACGCCCTCGCCTCGCGAGCCCAGAGCGAGCTGCAGCGGGCGGAGGTTTGTGCTGAGTGGGGAGTTCTTCTACACCGGCAGACGGGCCGGCTGAGCGCTGGCCCTTGGTCCGGCGACCGGGCCAGGCGTGCGGCGAATGTCAAACAGCCCGCTGACGAGCGCCCCGCCTTCGCTCCGCTACCCGCGGTCCTTCCTCCCGCTGACACCGCCGTTTATTTAATAGATTCCCAGCGAGCCTCTGTCCTCCCGAAGCTGGCCTGTCAATCAAAAGCTCCGCCTGGCGGTCTGGGCCTAATGGCTCTGTGTGAAGACCTGACGAAACGCCGCAGTGCGCCCGCCACGCAGGCGGACGTCGAGGTGCCCTGTAGAGGGGGGCGCGCGGTGTCATCTGAGGGCACACATCCCCGATGCACGACAGCGAGGATGTTTTTATAGCCGCCGTTCATTTTCTCCTTCGCTTTTCTCCTTGGTGCCAGCAGAGAGAGACATCATCTGCGGAAGGAATAGGGAATATTCAGGTGGTTCAAAGGACAATCAGAGAAAACTGAACAATCCATATCTCAAGTCTTTCTTTCCGTGAGAGATGAAACTGCCTCTGACCCCTTATACCATTGTCTCTTACAGTGCAGAATGGGACCCATATGTTTGAGGTGGGTCCCGGAGGCTGTAGTCCACTAGGCTAAACTAATATGTGCATTTGTCAGATCCCTGAAGGGTAGTACATTTCTAATTTGGGTCCCAGTATTAAAAAAAGTATTTCACATTTGGTATTAAAAAGTTTAAGAACCAGTGCTTTACGCAATGTCTACTTCACCACTGCATTAATGTTGGTCCTTTGTATGAGATTCCTTTGCAGCCTGGCCAGCACAGCAAGGAATGTACTGGGAGCTCAGATGTGATGTTTTCCTGAGTGATTTATGTCAAACCATTAGGATACAAAAGGAAATGAGTGACTCCATTTTGGCTCTACAGTCCGCCACTCTGGCAGGCTACTGGAAAAGGCCTCATTGATCTTTGCTGGCTCTATGGACATCCCAGCTGGGTCATACTCCACTCGCTACAGAAACCTGGCTTTCTGTACAATGTCACTCAAATATATGCGATATTAGACTTCCAAATCTGCCAACTTCCAGGACCTCGACTTAATTGTTATGAGAAATTCTTCATTCATGGGAGCCAATCTTAGTGTTCACTGGACTCCTTGGATTTAATCAGCATTTAGGCCATTTGAAGACTTCACCTCCATCAGGAAAGTGGATTGTCCTCTGTTTCTAAAACCAGTCACTAATACTTAAACTTATTTAGCACTCTTGACTTTGAAACAATTTTAGCCTCCAGATGAAGTAACTACAGAGCAAGATGTGATTGATATTCACTAAGGGCTATGTCCTTGAAGTTGGCTGACAATGAGAGGTAGACCGTTGCTGGGGTGAAGGGTCAACGGCAGTTTTGAAGATTGGTGGTGAAAAGCCCATCATACAGCTGTGAACTCAGACGTGTTCTAAGCTGCAATATCTGGAATGTGCGATTATAAAAAAATTAATTAAAAAAAAAAGTAAAAAAATAAAATAAAACTGTGGATGAAGTCCCCAGTATTGATCCCCAATGTTTTAAGTCTATAATATGTTCAGAACCTCACCTGTCAGTACGTACAGTACAGTAACCGGTTTGATGATTGTCCTCCGCCTTCTCATGCTAGATTTCACACTTTTCTCAGTAAAAAGTAGTTCCCAAGGACTATACTCAGGGACAACTGAACACAGCATAGTTTGCCAGACCTTACTCTGTGTCCTCCAGAAACAGAACACCAGACAGGAAGCTTGACCAGGCATAAGCTCTGTGGGAGAACTTCTCCCACTGGGCTCTGTTCAAACAGGCAAGTCCCACTGGCTGCTGTTAGTTAGAGTTGGACTGTACAAATGAATCACATACTAGAAATATATTTAAATATGTGTATATTGTGCTAATATTCATATTATATAAACTACCACAATAACTCATCAATAATATGCAGAATTGATTAGTAATACTGTAATGTAGATGAGAGGAGCCTCAGTATGGCTTTCTCAGATAACACAACCTTTGCTGACCTTATTTGGGAATCAGTAGAGCATAATAATGGAAGATTTGCTAATGCTTAATGTAAACATGAGTGACATGGCACTAATAGAAGAGGCTGCTCCTGTGAAATGAAATACGTCTTTTTCGTGTGAACTGACTCCACTCCTGCAGAAGAAAGAGCACGCTGGTTATTTACAGGTCTTCTGCTAGCTTCTGGAGGTGTGCCAGTCCTGACAGGTGGCTGTGGGTAATGGGCACAGGGTGTTGCTAAAGCGGCTAACAGGCAGAGGGAAGTCATGTGTCTGTGTGTGGGTGTGCCACATGGTTTGCAGGTGATTTGAGTGACGGCTTGACGTTCTGGGCTTTTTTGACTACATTTTGCACTTTTTACACTCATACAACTGATACCCCTCCACAAAGGACAAGGAAAGCGACCATGTTGGTGTTTGTTTTGTTTTTCGCTCATCAAAATTGATGTCAGCTTTAGGCTTCCACTGCAGCTCTCTCAACCAGCGCAAGCAGTCTCTGAGAGGAGAGAAAGGTCGGCCATTTTGTGTCAGATGGTTATAGTCTCAGAGAGAACGAGGTTTAATCACCCCGAGACGCCGCGTCTTCCCAATTGAATCAGCCCTAATTGGTGTAATTGGTTCATCACGGTCCAATTTGGGTTCTGTCACTCCTGATATGCTGTGAGTTAATCAGACAGAAGATTCAATGAAGGGCCTCTGTGATGAATAGCAATGGAAACAAGTTAATTGCACACATATTCCTGAGAACAGCACAATTAATGGGAATCTAATCTCTGGCGTCCCGATAGTTGTGCTGTAGGCACGGAGCTCTGGTTATCCTCAGAGCGTGTTGGAACTGCGCACTCTAATGAGAGTTTACTCCAGGTCTGGTGACCGTGGAATATCAGCAGAGGGGAGAAGTGATCTGGAACTGTGACGAAAAAGTTATTTGAAGGAGACTCAAACTTTTAACATTACAGCATTACTTTTTTCTCTGATATTGTTCCCTATTTTGTTCTCTCGTTTTTGTTATTTTCTATCTTTTGCAATATTGCAAGTTTTATAACTGTATTTTCTTCAGGGTAGTAATGCAGTATTCAGTTTTTATCGCGCGGGTCAAAATCCCTGTGTCAGATTGGTCCACAGTATTGTCTTGAGACATTGTTGGTTGGGCACGACTGCCTGTGTGCAGTACAGCCGCTGCAGTGCTGATGTTTCAGCCACAAACAGATTAAATCTGAAATGTTGGCGGCTGTACCTGTTCTCCCACTCGGTATAAAAGAGGCTTAATATCACGGTACTTTACTGACATACACAGCCAATTCTGCACCTACAGTAAGCATTCTCTTCCTGTTAATCCATTCACTTCATCTATGCTCTCTCTCTCTGTGCATAGGTATTCTCTCTCTCCATTCTTCCCCTGCTCTCTCTCTGTTTCTCTCTCTCTATCTGTCTCTCTGTTTCTCTCTCTGTTTCTCTGTCTCTCTGTGTTTCTCTCTCTCTCTCTCTCTCTCTCTCTCGGTTTCTCTCTCTCTATCTGTCTCTCTGTTTCTCTCTCTGTCTCTCTGTGTTTCTCTCTCTCTCTCTCTCTCTCTCTCTCTCTCTCTCTCTCTCTCTCTCAGCCCTGCTGTCCCCACAGTGAGTCATTACGCGTGTACAGACAGCTCCTCACCTTATCTAATCTTCCTGAACCAGAGCAGATGGTTTGTGTCAGAAAGGGGGCAACGGGGAGACCAAATGCATGATTCTGCACTGGTAATGCCCTGTACCCTTATGCTGCTGCCTACACTAATAATGCCCTGTACCCTTATGCTGTTACCTACACTAATAATGCCCTATACCCTTATGCTGTTACCTACACTAATAATGCCCTGTACCCTTATGCTGCTGCCTACACTAATAATGCCCTGTACCCTTATGCTGCTGCCTACACTAATAATGCCCTGTACCCTTATGCTGTTACCTACACTAATAATGCCCTATACCCTTATGCTGTTACCTACACTAATAATGCCCTATACCCTTATGCTGTTACCTACACTAATAATGCCCTATACCCTTATGCTGTTACCTACACTAATAATGCCCTATACCCTTATGCTGTTACCTACACTAATAATGCCCTATACCCTTATGCTGTTACCTACACTAATAATGCCCTATACCCTTATGCTGTTACCTACACTAATAATGCCCTATACCCTTATGCTGCTGCTTACACTAATAGTGCCCTATACCCTTATGCTGCTGCTTACACTAATAATGCCCTGTACCCTTATGCTGCTCCCTGCACTGGTAATGCCCCTGCTATAGTGCTGCTATAGGTTCAAGACGGCGCAACTTTCCTGGGGTAAATCACAGAGCAGGACTGACTGAGTTTGCTGGATAAGTTCACTGAGTAAAACCCATAACCCTTAACCCTTCTACAGGTAACTCGGTTTTTCTGCTTTGTGATACACTCCTGTCAATGAATTGAAAAGCGAAAAGCGTTCAGTTAGTTTACTAACGTCATCATACATGCGGAGAGGATTGGTCGGGTCTCTTAACATTCTCTCGTGTCTGAAAGTGGCCATACCCTTACCGTGCTGTCTGTCAGGGGGCAGGGAGAGATGGTAACGTCTGAGCAGGACAGGATCCACCAAGAGGGTGTGTGTGGGTGTGAGCTGTGTTAGTGCGTGCCGCACAATTCTTAGACTCTTCATGCCTTCCTTCCTTCTCTCACTCTCTTGCTCCGTCTCACCCTCTGTCACTCTCTTTCTATCTCTCTCTTGCTCTCTCTATCTCTCACTCTATGTCTATTTCTCTCTCCTTATTTCTTTCTTACTCTCCCGTCTATCAAATTCAAATAAACCTTATTGGCATAGGAGGGCTACGCTTACATTAGAATTCTGATAACAGACAAGCAGTAAGACATTGGAATGCATTAAGCACACAGGGAAGAAAGGAAGAAAATTCTACTACTAAAAGACTAAGACAAGAAATTGGCCATGGACCATAAAAGGTATTTGTACCGTGTTGTGTATTAATGTGACTTTCCATCCCTCCCTCCCGCTCTCTCTCTCTCTCTCTCTCTCTCTCTCCAATCAGAGCTTGTTCATTATGTCTTTTTGGCATAAATTGTGTGGCAGCATGGACAGGGGGCAGTGTCTCTTCTCAGAGGTTTCTGCACGGGCTGCTCTTGATGGCCTGGGATGTCTTCTCTTCAGTAGACTACCTTGGATGTCTTCCTGTGTCTTTTGGTCTTCACCATTAAAATGCATCGCAGGAATACAAGAGACGATGAGTGAATGCGCTTTCCGTTGGTTTGTTGTTGTCTTGTTTTTAAACAGCACGTGAAGAGGACTTAAGTACGTTTCCGTTTTAATGCATCAGTGCAGGTCAGGGGGCAGTTAGCTGTAGGGAGCTCATTAAGGGCTTTCACCTGAAGACTGACATATTCCTTTTTCCCTGGTTGCCCTGGGTTTTCTCCCTGGCTGGCGGGCTGATGGAAGCGGAGGTGGAGAAGGCAGAGTGCGGGGGCGGTGTGGGCCGGCGGGGGCCCCGTGGTGGCCATCTGACCGGTGCTGCGTGGGCGTGCTGGACTCGCCCGCTCCCTCCGACCCCCGATCGGCCGGCACGCGCGGCCCCGGGCCCCGCTCCCCCTTTCCGCCCCAGCGTGGTGCCCTGCCCTGACCCCCTGCCCATCTCCTCTCCCCCCTGCAGCGATTACATCATCGAGGAGAAGAACGCCGTCCTGCAGAAGAAGGAGAACGAGGGCTTCGGGTTCGTGCTGCGAGGGGCGAAAGGTAAGGAGAGCACCGCACCTCGACGTCAAAACCCACCCATTACATTACATTACATGTCATTTAGCTGATGCTTTTATCCAAAGCCACTTACCGTTGATTAGACTAAGCAGGACACAATCCTCCCCTGGAGCAGTGCTGGGTTAAGGGCCTTGCTCAGGGGCCCAATGGCTGTGTGGATCTTATTGTGGCTACACTGGGGATCGACCACCGACCTTGCGGGTCCCAGTCATTTACCTTAACCGCTACGCTACAGGCCGCCCCACGCACGCTTTCAGCGTGAGATAGGGCCAAAATCGCATACCTGTCTGCTTTTTTTGAGGGCTTGGCTCTCTCATAAATTTGGTTAACATCCTGAAGACCTGGGCGAGGGATTTGGGGCAGACCCCCCTGCCCCTGTTATTTAGCGTGGGAAACGGCCAAAATCGAAAACTTCCCTTGGTCGCTCACACGTCACTCAGCGCCCTTTCGAGGGCCCAGCTCCCCGATAAGTTTGGTTAACATCCCCAGACCTGGGGGAGGGATCAGGAGCAGACAGCTGTGCTGCTCACACACCTCTGAAATGTTGACTTTGGGGATGTGGGGATAGTGTAAGCTGTGGCTAGCGGCCTTTGTCTGGGCTGGTGGAGTGATGGGCTGTGGTTGTGTAAACAGAAAGGCGACTGAAAGGCCTGCCCCAGCTCTCTGGCTTTTGGCTGTGGGAAAGGGTCCAGCTCGCCAGCTTGGGGATGGACTGGCCCTCAGTGCCTCCTTCCTGGGCGTGAGGGGCTCTGCTAAAAAAAGACAGGGGAACATGGGCAGGCCCCCCCTTCCGCCCCCCCCCTCAAACCCACTCACGGTCTCCCGTCAAACGTGCTGCACGTGCGCTGATTTCGCCCTCCTTATCAAGCTAATGCGTCAGACTCCGTCGTGTTCGGTATCCCCTCAGCTCGCAGTAGCCCGGTCAGCGGTGATATGTTGCTGGAAATTAGCGAAGGTGTCTGACCTAGGAGTGAGAGTGATAACGGGAGCGAGCCTCCCGTTCGCAGCCACGGCCTCTGGCCTGGCGGCAGATGGTGTGCAGATTGGCTCTGGGTAATGACTGGAGGAAGTGCCCTTTCCTGTCGCCCTGATAACTTCGCAATAAAGCGAAGCGCGGCCAATGCACACAGTGAGCGCTCCTTACGGGCGAGGTATGGCTTTCCAAACAGGACCGTGCAGAAGTCTTCGGCTTTGTATTTCAGGTCGTTTCACCTCCTTTGCAGTTGTGTGTGTGTTTTTCCCTACCATTGATCAAAGAGCCGGTTTCACCGGGGCTAGCCCGGCTCCAGAAGCACACGGTGTTTGATGGAGGTTTAGAGATACGCTGCTGTGCAACAGCCTTGGATGTTTTTGCGTTTCTCGGTTCAAAACTTCCTGCTGAAGTTCTGAGTATTTCGCTAAATCCATCCCTTGAAATCCTTGCATTTGTTCTAGATGTTGCCATTTACATTCCTTTATTGCAGCAAGGCCTGGAGCAGTTTAGCAGTGAGGGAAAGTGAGGGTTTTTTATTATCAGTGAGGATAATTTTGTGGCGGGTGGTAGAAGGCTTTGCCCTGGTCAGGGCACTGAGGGAGAGTTGCTTGCACTGAGGAGGGCACTGAGGTAGGTGTCAGTGACCGCTCTGTCTCTCCTTGGTCCTCTAGCACCCTGTGGGCTCATGTACAAAGGGCACCTGCTTCACAGGATGCAGAAACACTTTTCTGTTGCTAAGCAAACCATTAATAATCAAGGGTGTCATTTCAAGTAGCCGCAGGTATCCTCGTTCATGTGAACTTCAGCGGCACTGTCAGAATCTAATACACGAAAGCTGATTGGCCAGTGTTGCGTCATGGTTACACATTCAGAGCTCACTGAATGGCTGATCCTCTCACGTTGTTGGATTAGCCAATCATCTGCTCTCTCTGTAATGGACAGGGGCCTGTCCTTGCTCTATGTGCTGGCTCATTTCTCCTCTTACCAGTGGACACAGGCATTAATCTTAATCTTGCCCATTCACAACTGTTTTCAGCTAACAGGATAGCATAAGCACCTCTCTTCAGATGAATCTTCCTGGCACTTTACTCCACCGCGCCACACTAATTTCCCTTACACGCCTGCACATGGCATCTTCCCTACCGTCTTGGTTACTATGGAAACACCAGGCAGGCACCTTGCTTGGAATTTCAAATGCGGTAGTGCCACTACACGGCAACATGCAGCTCCTGAATTGTGGAGGTTTTTTGGACAGAAAGGCAGAAGGGTTTTCTCTGAGGTTTATATTTGCCTTTTGAGAAGAAAGCATTATTAAAAGGTCAGAGGGTTAGACTAGAAAGAGCTTCCACTAAATGCCTGTAATGTAATGTAATAAAAGGGCCATGTAAAATCACGTTTCTGCCTCATGGCATTTCAAGTTTTCATTATCCGTACGATAAAGATTTTTCCAAGATAAAGATTCCTTCTAATTTCTTTTTTCATGTTTATAATTAATGTTTATTCTATGGGGAAATGAAATTATATGTGAATATTCAGGTGAAGTTCACTTCTAATTAAGAGCTCAGTAAACAGTCTCTCCACTAATTGGTGTACAACACTTACAAGACATATGCTCTCTAAATGACCAATTCCAAATATGTCTGTCGAATTTACTTTCTTTTCGGATAAAATAATGTATTTAAAATGATAAATCCCAACTAAATAAAATAGGCTTAACTTAATCCCAAAGTATATGTTTTCTTTGGTTTCACATCCAACTACTGCCAGCATTGATAGAGTAGGACTGTACTGTGTGGGTATGTAATGTGATAGGTGTGTATATAGATCTGTGTGGGGGCTGAGAGATCAGATGTCTGGATCAGCAGTGGGTCTATTCCCTGGACAATACTTCATATTTATGCATAACATTGTTCTGCATGCAGTAAACATTCCATGATGCACCTGCTTCAGATTGGTCTGTCAGTCACGCTATGCAAATGTCCGTCATTGTTCTGCATGTCAACAGCCCATCACAGTAAATTTCCCTGAGTGAAGAGCGAACGATACGTTGTACATTGTAACTCTTGCCCTGTGCCATACATACAGTGCCATACTCTGCCATACACTGTACTGTGATTATCCTTGGCTGTTCACTTTTTAAGTGGTGACCCCAGGACAGCTAGCGACCAGTATCTGGAACGGTTATCCAAGTGAAGAAATAAAAAAATGGCACTTCATGCTTTTTAAAGCGACGGTGCATTCCCACCACATTGTCGCAATGCTCCAGCCCCCCGAACCTGCAGCATCACTGCGAGACAGCAGCACGCTAGCCCTGGCAGAGGCTTGTTATTCGGCTCACCCGAGTGGAGAGCTCCGGGGGGCAGAGGCTGAGGTCAGCCCAGGTTCAGGCACAGTTTACAGGGAAAGCTGCGTCTGAGCTCTCCCTGCGCGGTGGGGTCCCAAACCCCATCTGTCATCCTGCGTGCGGCTCCCTCCAGATCCCCGAAACCCCCTCTCTCGCTCTGGCTCCTGCCCTCTCTTATGGGAACGATCGGGAGCTCCTTCACATGCCTTCCTGGCACACTACCACACTGTCCACAAAACCACGACTGGTTAATTACATTAACACACGGCTGCGGAAATGTGTTTGTGTGTGTGCGAGCACGTGTGATGGTCAGGAGTCGAGCCCTCTCTGGGAGTGTGTCCAATCTTAGATTTTTCCAAACCCTGTCATTTCCCACAAACTGTCATTTCAGACAGTCCTTGGAAGCTTCTTCAGAGCTGGACTGTTCAGAGCAGTTCCTGGTGTGCTAGTTAGCCAGCATACATATATTCTCCTTTAATGTTGTACTATATCACAGGGATCATCAAATCATGGTCAGGTGTGAAGACAGTCTGGCCAGTCAGTAGCACTAATTACCGGGAGAAAAGAAAAACAGGGCTGGATTTGAGGGCCAGATTTGCTCAAGCTATTTTGAGTATTATATAGCATGGCTGTTATATCATTGATGCAGCTACAAACTTGCCTCTCTGGTTTTGTAAGAAAGCTCACTGCACAACACACATACAATGGTAAACTTGCGGGGCTTTACCCAAACTCAGTGTGCCTTATCTGAGCATACCAGGATGTGTTTGTGCAAAAGAAAAAGGCAAAGCAAAAACTCACTTTGCTGCTGAAAATACTTATTTTCCACAAGTTAAAGTGCAAATGCACAGACGTCTCAGTCCATATGAGACCGCGGTCTCTGCCAATAAGTCTCCCAGTGCTATGCGAACCCACTTGGGGATCTGTCATCGAGCTGAACGTTCTGTGGGCTGACTGTAAGCACACTTCCACCAGCTCTCTCCTTCCAGCACCTCCTGGGTCTGGAGGTTATGTGGGGTGATGTTTTCCGATGCCATATGTTGTGTAATGTAAGAACTGATTAAAAGTGTGATTATGCATGGCACGTGAATGCCTGTCTTGCCCAGGAGTCTGGTTGACTGTAGACTGACTCTAACGGTAGGTAGACGCCAGTCCTGTTCTGGGAATAGTACGTGTCTACAGTATCTTGGCAGTTTAAAGTAATAAAGTTTAGAAAGAGGAGCAGGGTAAAAGGAAAAGGGTAAAACTTGTTTGAATATTTGTGGGGTGAATTCCATAGACTGCCAGAACTGGAAACCTCTATAGTCCTGTTATTCTGTTTTCTAATATTGGCGGGGGGCGGTTGTAGCCTCAGTTTCCGCCATTCTTCTGCAGACTTTGGCAGTCTTGCTTCTGGCTCTCCAGGTTCTTCTCCAGCTCTTGCTGGCTCTTGACCAAGTTTGTATCTGAAAAGTGGTCTATTACTTAATATGTTACTTCAAGAAAATACAAACATTTCTCTGTAACATGAAAATGAGGGTTTGGAAATCTCACATTTGCTGTATTTTACTGACACACTCATGCAGAAAGCAAAAAAAACAGTAAACATCTAAGTCTAAATCTGGCATCTAAATTATATAAAATATATCTAAGACTCTTAAGAATCTTCGCACAGTACATGGTGTAAGTGCGGGATGCTCCTTGGTTTAACCTCTCTCTAGTGTTTTTAATGTGATGCGACCCAGTTTTATAGTTGAGAACTGCACCTGTGGATAATTAGATTCTGATTCCCCTCTAAATTGAACTTACTGTACACCCTCCTAATTCCCCTCTAAGCTGAATTTACAGTTCCCCCTCCTGATTCCTCTCTAAAATTAATTTACAGTACCCCCTCCTGATTCCCCTCTAAACTGAATTTACAGTACCCCCCTCCTGATTCCCCTCTAAACTGAATTTACAGTACCCCCTCCTGATTCCTCTCTAAAATGAATTTACAGTACCCCCTCCTGATTCCTCTCTAAAATGAATTTACAGTACCCCCTCCTGATTCCCCTCTAAACTGAATTTACAGTACCCCCTCCTGATTCCCCTCTAAGCTGAATTTACAGTACCCCCTCTTGATTCCTCTCTAAACTGAATTTACAGTACCCCCTCCTGATTCCCCTCCATCCATCCATCCATCCATCCATTATCTGAACCCGCTTATCCTGATCAGGGTCGCAGGGGGCTGGAGCCTATCCCAGCATACATTGGGCGAAAGGCAGGAATACACCCTGGACAGGTCGCCAGTCTATCTCAGGGCACACACACCATTCACTCACACACTCATACCTACGGGCAATTTAGACTCTCCAATCAGCCTAACGTGCATGTCTTTGGACTGTGGGAGGAAACCGGAGTACCCGGAGGAAACCCACGCAGACACGGGGAGAACATGCAAACTCCGCACAGAGAGGCCCCGGCCGACGGGGATTCGAACCCAGGACCTCCTTGCTGTGAGGCGGCAGTGCTACCCACTGCACCATCCGTGCCGCCTCCTGATTCCCCTCTAAACTGAATTTACAGTACCCCCTCCTGATTCCCCTCTAAGCTGAATTTACAGTACCCCATACCTTACCCCCCCTCCATCTGTACCCATCCCACTCCCTCTGCCCAAGCTGACTAATAATACCATATCCGTGCTCCTGTCAGTTTAGCTGTTTAATACTAGGGCATTGAAAATGAATCAGTTCATTACGCATTCATACTTAAATGGAAGATGTCTTTCACATGTCAATCTGTCAAGAAAAGTGTTCTACGGACCAGGGTGGTAGCCAGGTACTGTAATCTCATTTCCCAATGCAAAGCAGTGTTAAATGTATGCACTGCCTTGTAACTGATGGATATCTCTTATCTGCTAGTGCACTGTGTGTGAGAGAAGCTCTATATAGCTCTTATCAGGTTTTATCAGGGATACCTTCAAAGAGAAGTACTTTGGCTGACCGTAGAGGTGTTTTATCAGGGCATTTTTACAGAAATAATGTAGCAGTGTATAGTAGACACTGTATCTCATACATGCCTCACCACAAAAAGCTCCACAATGCATGCGTTTTTTTCATTTGTGACGTAATTTTGTCATGTGAGCATATTTCTTTAAATAGGACAACAGCTTTGCAGTGGGAGGCACACGGAGTGGCATTACTGTACAAATGATCATACAATGAGTTACTGATGACTGATTTAACCTGATGAAATTGATTGTAATGTTCTGGAGCCGTGTAGCACTGCCCAAAACCTCACACAGATGACAGACGGGGGTTGGGGTGAGCAACACCATGCGGAGAGCAGATCTGGGTTCAAGTAGTATTTTAGCTAGGGTACAACAATACTAAAAAATACTTGAGATAGCCATTGGCAACGATGCAAAAACATGTAAAAGAGTACAAGCATTGATCCCAAAACAAAAATTTAGAAAAATATTTGTAAAAACCTTCATTAAAGTTGCTACATGATTAAAAACCAGCGACCAACGTGTATCGACCAAGAGTTTGTTTTCGTCAGGGTCATAATAAAATAGTATTTGTTTTGGATTCAAATAGTTTTCTGCATTTGACTAAGCTTGCCTAGTGTATTAGAACAAATTAAATGATCACAAAAGTATAAACCCCTGCCCATCTGCCCCTCCTTGCAGGCTCAAATGCACCAGGCAAGATCAATAGAGCACAGAAAAGTATTTGAATCCAAAACAAATCCTATTGGAACTGGGGGAGAAAACATACACGGAAGCAGTGTTCTCCAACCGTAGTCCTGGAGAGCTCCAGGGTCTGCTGCCATTTGTCTTTGTGTCCATGTGTGTGTGTGTCTATGTGTGTGTGCAGCAGAACCAGTAGCTGTACTGGACCAGGTCCAGAGACAACGGCTGTGAAGTGTCTCCTTGTTTTTGTAACATTAATGTCTGTGCTTGGGGGTGTGGTCTGTTTTCAGCGGAGCTTGTGTTTGTAACATTAATGTCTGTGCTTCGGGGTGAGGTCTGTTTTCAGCGGGGCTTGTGTTTGTAACATTAATGTCTGTGCTTCGGGGTGTGGTCTGTTTTCAGCGGGGCTTGTTTTTGTAACATTAATGTCTGAGCTTGGGGGTGTGGTCTGGTTTCAGCGGAGCTTGTGTTTGTAACATTAATGTCTGTGCTTTGGGGGTGTGGTCTGTCCTCAGCGGAGACGCCCATCGAGGAGTTCACGCCCACTCCGGCCTTCCCCGCACTGCAGTACCTGGAGTCTGTGGACGTGGAGGGCGTGGCCTGGAGGGCGGGGCTTAGGACGGGGGACTTCCTCATCGAGGTAAAGCCCAATTAATCTGTAACTGACAGAAAGGCACTTAGAGTATGTTATTTTTGTGTACATATTGAATAGGGTTTCTAGATGTCTCATTTTCAAGCAGAATGTCTGGCTTTCAAATTATTTGTTCTTATTTCTTACTCTTTCTTTTTTTGACTAATCAGGCAGATCTGCACAAGATCTCTTGATGACTTTATCAAAACATTTATATGTTCAAATCTGTGTTTTATCGCTGGCTTTGTCCTACTCTAACCTAGCCCTTACTTTACCTACTTCACTACATTATCCCCATTCTTTATGTTTAAAAATAAATAAAAAAACTGCCAAAAATATGTTTGCGATTACACTTTCAGCTGTGCTTGTTGTCCAGTTTTGACAAAATCAAAATCTGGCAGCCCTAGTTGGATCCAAGGTTAGATCTGGTTTTCCGGAGCTGTAGTTACAACTGTAAAAATGTCCTCATTTTCTGGGACCTAAAACCAACGTTATCTTATCTGTTCTTATGTTGTCTTATTGGAGTTGAAAAGCAGAAACAGAGTCCTCATAGCAGTGAAGGTCTGCACCATGAACAGTGTAATTACTGCTGAGCGGGGCTTCGCTGAGACGACTGCAGGCGCTCTTTGTGCTAATCGTGACCCCATTGATAATCCCAGAAGGTTTTCTTTAATGAAGATCTAAGCTTCTACTGAGGGTCTTATCCACACAGGCTGCACTTGCTGAAATAGCGAAGTTTCTGTCCTAAAATACTCTCAGAGTGTGTGTCGGTATATATAGAAGGCACGGAAATATACCTGTCCGTATGAGAGACTCAAAATAGAGAGCGAAGCGTTGCTTACCTGCAGAAGTACGCTCCTCTTGGCAGCAGAGGAAGAACCATGTTTGGAGCGTACTGTAGCCACTATTATGGTCTCATTGGACCAGACTTTATTACAGTCTCAGTGAACCGAGCCGAAGATTCATGTGGCATTAAAGTAACACAAAGGACACAGAGGACGGGGCTTATTTCTGATTAAATATGAACGCAGTCATGCGTTCACAGCGCATGTGTCTGATGATCCTCGGAGCAGAGCTGGTGTGCAGATGAAGTGACTCATCACATATGTCACTCTGATTCCACTGACCCGAAAAACACAGAGGCGCTCAGTACACTGAGTATCACTCAGACCCGCCGTGATGAACATATGCACACACGCACACACATACATAGACACACACACACATAGACACACACATACTTAGACACAGACACACACGCACACACGAGCACACTTATGCGCACACGCACACACATAAACATGCACATACTGTACACACATGCACATGCACATACACATACACACAATGAATCTCACACACCACACACACATAAAGATATTTCCTCACACGGTGAGTTCCAGCTCCACAACTCCCCTCCACCTCTGCCGTCTGCCTGGCAGTTCCTTCTGAGGAGCTAAAAACAGCCCAGTTCCGACCTGAATGTGTCAATCTCACAGCTCCCGAAAAAAGCCCCGCATCACCGTCCCATTCCAGCGCGCCCCCTCTCCGCGGCGTGACACGCTCGCGGACGCGGGGGCACGGCACTGCCGTGACCTAGCGGCAGACTCCGCCGGCTGAAAGGACGAGGCCCTGTTCTTGTCCTCTGACAAGGTGGACATCAGTGGGTACAGTGCAGCCGACCTGCCAGTGTAGCAGGGTTAGCTCGGCTAGTTCCCTAGTAAACGCTCAGCGTGAAGCGCAGTAAAGCCAAGGCTCGTAGCAGGGTTAGCGCGGCTAGTTCCCTAGTAAACGTTCAGCGTGAAGCGAAGGAAAGCCAAGGCTCGTAGCAGGGTTAGCGCGGCTAGTTCCCTAGTAAACGTTCAGCGTGAAGCGCAGTAAAGCCAAGGCTCGTAGCAGGGTTAGCGCGGCTAGTTCCCTAGTAAACGTTCAGCGTGAAGCGAAGGAAAGCCAAGGCTCGTAGCAGGGTTAGCTCGGCTAGTTCCCTAGTAAACGCTCAGCGTGAAGCGCAGTAAAGCCAAGGCTTGTAGCAGGGTTAGCGCGGCTAGTTCCCTAGTAAACGTTCAGCGTGAAGCGCAGGAAAGCCAAGGCTCGTAGCAGGGTTAGCGCGGCTAGTTCCCTAGTAAACGTTCAGCGTGAAGCGCAGGAAAGCCAAGGCTCGTAGCAGGTCACTGCGACAACGCTCCCTGATGACATGATAACGTTGTGGCCCTTGACTGACCGGTAACAAATTTGCCTTACAGATCTTTGGGTCGAGCGAGAGGGGTTCAAACCCCACCCCAGACTCGATCTCGTTACTCCAGCAACCCCCCCTGACAGCTCCTCTCCTCCCTCCCTCAGGTGAATGGGGTAAACGTGGTGAAGGTGGGGCACAAACAGGTGGTCTCCCTGATCCGGCAGGGGGGCAACCACCTCCTGATGAAGGTGGTCTCCGTCAGCCGTAAGCCCGAATCGGAGGAGGTGGTGCGGAAGAAAGGTAAGGTTAAAGGTCATGGGAGAAATTCAGTTTGAAGCATCAGAAATCTTTTCTCACAGGTTTGATCTCTTCCTGAAACGGCGCAAAAGTAAACATTCACCTGGACAGACACTTGTAATATGGTGTTTTTACTTCTGCCTGACCAATCAGACAAAGCCCAGGGCGTGAGTCCCTCAGTTAAAACAATGTTTATTGGCTCAAACCTCTGACTTCCGCCACCATGCCATAACTTTAGCGAGAACTTCATGTGAAGTGATCTGGAAAGCTTAATCTGGAAAGGCTTGTTTTGATTTGATTGCAAATGTCCTCAAAATGACAGTGTGAATTCTGAAGATTATATTACAGTTTAGCACAGCCCTGTCTCTCTCAGTGAGTCTCCACTGAAGCCCTGTAATGGGACACTCACAGGAGAAGTGGACTGGCCTGAGTGTGTGGAGCGGGGTGGGTGTTCGGGCGTGGATTACTCCTGTGAGTGTCTCATCAGACCTGCGTAGCGCCGTTCCCCTGTAATTCATCTTCCTGCTGACACACTCCGCAATCAGGGCGGACGTCACTTTCCGCCTTTCAAAACCCAGCCACGCGTTTCCTTTCCCAGAGCTGCGCTTCATGCGTACCTGAGCATCAGAGAGGTAGCGAGAGAGACGAACAAACAGATGAACCACTCAGACAGTGAGGCAGAGAAAAACGGAGGGATAGAGAGTGAGACTAACAGACAGACGGAGAGAAAGGCAGACAGAAAGAGATGCGTAGCGACTGAGCCTGCCAGATATTTTTAGCATCAGGATGCCCCTGTGTTGTGCGGCAGTGAGAGGATCTCCTTTTGATTTAATCGTTTTGAGGTTTGGAGTACAAGCCTAGCTTCTCTGTGCACCCCGGTTCAGAGTGGTTTGGTTGCTATAGTGACACTCTGTACACAACCTTTCTTTCACAGTCAGATAGCACAGGGAACAAACGGGTTAAGGAACGGTTAACTAACCTGTAGAAACTCCTTCATGTCATCTGTTTGAGGAATTAAGGCAAAAATGTATATACATGTATACATGAGAGCACAATATATGCACATTTTCTACTTGTTGAAGTATCGTGGTTGTTTATTTTATTTCATTTTTTTATTCGCAATCTAATCACAGGCTCATGATGCTGGCAAACCGTGAAGCAACCTGTGCCTACATGTGTTATGAATTCAAATGAATTGCTCACAGTCATAAGTGCAGATGGATCATATGAGATGCAGTCACTACTCCTTAGCAAAGCATGTGCAATCGGTCAATTCAGTGTGGATCCTATTCAAAATGCTGTTTAGATAATATACAATTTGGCTTAGTAGAAAGAGAGACACATTCATACAATATGCAATCTAGTAATGGCACCTGTTCTTCACAGCTTAGTAAATAAAAAAATAAATAAAAATTTCGTTTGAAATCCTTTTTTGTAGTTTACCCAATATCTTGCGATGTCACACAAGACGTTTTGGTAAATGAGATGAAATAAGAGTCTGTTCTTTGATCTGGCAGCTAGTTATTTCTCCTGATGGTGTTGGAAGGCTGGTTTGATTGCTTGGAAACACAGTGAAGGAAGTTTCTTTAAAGGAAAACACCAACATTTTAGGAAATATACCTTTTTTCCGACTTACCCTGACTTAGACACGATATTCAATTTCATTTTCATTTTAGTGCATTCACTGGCTCAATTTCCATGATAGCATAATGTGTTAGCTTAGCGTAAAGACTTGAAGCCTATCAGAGTCAGTAGCCTACCTCCTTCAAAGTGAAGAAATTCACCTTACAGCAACTCCAAAGCTGGCTTATTTTCACGAGGTATCATGTGTATTTGAAATACACGTACAGGAAAAAATTTAAATGAGAAGCATTGTTTTCAAAGAAGTTATACGGTTGGAACTATAACCGCTGAACATCCTCTTCCTTCTTCCGCTGGTTGAGCGCAGTGATCAGAACACCTTCTGAAGGTAGACCTAGATCCATGTGTGTTAAGGAATGGCTCACACACACTCATACCTACAGGCAGTTTAGCTTCCAATTAGCCTAACCTGCAAGTATTTGGACTGTGGGAGGAAACCAGAATACCCAGAGAAATCTCACATACTGGTACAGTAAATTAATTTCCAATTCCAAATATATTCCAAATGATACTTCTCATTCACCCATTCTCTCTCACACACGCACACTCTCACACCAACGGCGATTGGCTGCCATGCAAGGCACCAACCAGCTCCTCAGGAGCAATTGGGGGTTAGGTGTTTTGCTCAGGGAGATTTTCTGGAGCCTACCCACAAAAGTACCCCTTGTGTGGCTTTAATTAACATGTTTCAATGTATTGTCTTTTTTTAAACATAAATTTAGCATGTTCATTCATTTGAATATACTGTACTTCTTTGAATATGCCATTTGGAAGTCTTACAAGCAAGCTGTACTGTAGAACCATCTTAAATGATTGCTACACAAATCAGTCCCCTGTTCCAATTTCGTATACAAGCTTTAAAACTTTATTCAGTAGGGGAGAGAACATTGTGTCAGGAGTTGATTATATAATGTTTTTAACTCTGATTGGAAACTTTGAGAAGGCTCCTAATTGGCTGTGGGATATTCTCCTTGCATTATTAATATGCTTCTTTCAATTTTTGATGCCTAATCAGAAGATAATCTGCATATTATTTTACAACAGAAAAACCTTTGTAGTGATGTGAAACTATCCCCACATGTAAAAAATGAACTGTCGTATCTGTTGTATCCGTATGATGGTGTGCACTGGCATATTGCGTATCATACAGAGAACATGGTCAGCTATGTATTTATGGGAGGTCCAATTTCAGGCTGGAAATATTAGGAGATTATGCTAGTAACAGTAAATTATTCAAGACTGCCCATGTTTGCAGAGATGTATTGTTTACTGAAAGGGAAAGCAGGTCTACACTTGGATTGTATAAATGTGGAAATCTTATGATTAAAATCTTCCTTGTGCTGTCTGTAATCCTGAACCTTGCGTGCAAGATGAGCTTTTAATAGCATAACCAAAGTGTGTGTTTTCCAGCTGTGATAATTTACATATTTATTCCATGAATGGGTGTTTTTCTCAAGGCTGACGGTAATTTTGAGCATTGACCCAGCTCTCTTTGTGTGTTTTCCCCAGACTCATAGTTCAACAGTATTACTAAACAACCGCCCACTAGTAACTGGTAAAATGTTACTATGGAAGCTGCTCATTCATAAAGTCTGATAAAGTGTAGTGACGTGATGAAGGACACTATTAATGAGACTGACCCCTACGGTCAGAGCCAAAAATAAAGCTTGCAGTTGAGTGTTGTCAACCCCAGTCAGACATTTATAATTTTGGTGTGAGCATCTGTTGTGCACACAGAATGCAACCAAGTGTGGCAATTTCCATTTATTTTCATGGAAGCACAAAGCTGTGAATCTGTCTTACTTGATATTTGTTCCACAGCAGGATATAACATGACATAACATAACAACTCTGGCTCCTCAAGCCTTTTTATCAAGCCTGGTCTTGAAAACCCTCCAGAGTTTCTGCCTCCACTACATCACCTGGCAAGCTCTCTTACTGAGTTACTGAGTGACATTACAGCTACAAAGCTGATGTTTTCATCCAGAGCGACTTACAGTTTATTAGACTAAGCTGGAGCAATGTGGAGTTAAGCGCCCTGCTCAAGGGCTGTTGGGCAATGTCGATTTTATCGTGGCTACACCGGGGTTTGAACCACTAACCTTCCAGGTCCCAGTCGAGCACCTAAACCACTAGCCTACAGTCTGCGTTAACTTCTCTCCTTTACTGAGGCATGTCACTGGGTATGATTCAGTGCCCTTTATGGCGTGTGTCTGTGTGGCTCTCAGCAGTGGCTTCACCTCTGTCTGCCTGGCGGTGCCCATCTGGACCTCAGGCAGTATGTGCTCTTTTGTCTCCCTGATCTGTGTCCCCTTTGCATGAAACAGGTGTCACTCACACTATCAGTCTCTATTCCCCTTGTAACATCGCAGGGCTGTCCAGATAACCTGTCAACAAACTTGCTTTTAAAGGTCACGCTGAGAATTGCCTGGAGAATTGGTTCTCTAATCCCCCGCCTACCACAAATCTCAGCACATGGGCACCTCTTAGCCAGCTCCAATATTTACCAACCTCTTACCTGTAGCTGGATACAAAGACTCTAGCCTCTTCCAACCGATTTAGAAAAACTAAATTGCAGCAAATGTTTTTTAAGGCTATACAGAGATGCTGTGTTCCAAATTGTTATGCACATTTGAGCAGAATTTCTGGTGTTTGTTCTGAAGTAAGGCAACACACCTAGCGTGAAGACAATATGACAGTGTGGGAATGCCAGCAGAAGACACTAAATGTTAAACTGAACAGAACAAATCCACGGCTTTCACATGGGTCAGGCAGGTTTTAGTGGACTAACAGGAAACTGTATACTGTTCAGGATACTTTTCTGGCTCATTGACCTTCCAGCTAGAACATCAGTTGGGTCGACATCCTCTTTTTCTTCAATAATGACATTTATATTGGCTAAATTATTCATATTGTGATTGCATCCAAGTTGAAGTTGTAACCAGCACATGTCAAACAATAAGAGGAGAGAAGCAAAAAAAAAAAACATCTGCCAGAGAATACGGTCAGAGAGAGAGAGGGCACAAGAGACAAGAGACACGGAGAGAGACAGTGACAGAGAGAGAGAGGGAGGGCATGAGAGACGGAAAGAGAGCGAGAGAGAGAGAGAGAGAGAGAGGCAGTTTCCAATAAGTTTAAAGAAAGCTGGGCAGAGGGAGGAGAATAAGATGAACAGAGAGCATAGCTCTGTAGGTGGGTGGAATATTCACTGGCATAAACAGTCAGAAAGAAAGGAGCTGAATTCAGGAGCTGGTGGGAGAGAGAGGCAGACCTAGGGGAACAAGAGGCTGAAATCGGATGAGCTCTCGGTCGGGGAAGCGCTCCCAGATCCCCCCCTACTTCACGCTACCGCTTTGCGCACGCGACGGATACTCTTCACCTGCTTCTGTGGTGAAGAGGTGCAGCGTGGGAAAGGGAGAGGAGGCGGGCATGGAGAGATTGGCGATTGGCCCGGGCGCAGGGACGGAGATCTGAGCCACGCGGGCTGGCTCCGGGAGGGAGACGCCAGGAGCGAACGGAGCAGTCCTCGTCTTTCACCACGCGTTTGGAAACCGACGATGTGAAGAGGATTTCGCCGTAAAGAAGCTGCTTCATCGTCTATCGCCACTCCAGCCTCTTACTGCTACCTTCGTGATGAAGACCTTTCTGCGCTAGACAGGAGCTGCTTGACAATTAGGAGAAAATAAACCAGAATAAGACAAAATCCTTTTTTTTTTTCTTTGGCTGGAGAATGTGAAGTGTTGTTTTTTTAACACGGCAGCCTTCGCGGTTCTGTTGCTAGGAGTGTCTGAGGTGAGGTGAGGCAAGTAACGCACAGCACCTTCTGCTTGGAGGGGTGCGAGGAGAAGGGGACCTGGAGACTGTTAACCTTTCTGCGGTTAGTAAAACCGCCAAACTGTATTTTGCGTGATCTCTCCAGGAGGATTCAGAGGCCCTTTAAGCAGGAGGCAGAAGCTGCTGCAGTCTGCTGGGCACCACCACATGAGTTGCTGCAGTGGGCTGCACAGATCCGAAGGGTTTTTGGAGAAGGGGGGAGGGGGTGAACATCTGGCCACCGTGCTGAAACTGGCCCACCTGCACGGGTGTGGGTAGAGAGGCTTTTCGGAATTTACACCTGTGATACAACTGCTTGGATTTTACTGGAGAGAATTTCACTGCATCGATATCCTCTGCAAAGCATACATTGAGTTTGGTGAACTTAGTGTTAACCCTACTTTTCCCTGGCAAGAACTGAGGAAAACTGTTGTACCCTACTCTCAGACCTGCATGGATTATCTCTTCCAAGGCTCTTCAACTGCAACTAGAAAAAAAGGAATAGATGAATTCAATATTTTTTAGAATTTGGAATGCTTTATGTTTTTTACGACTCAACCAAAGATGCTGTCTCCTGTCATACCATCTGACTTCTGAGTCACGTTGCTTGCATGACACATTTTGCAACTAATTCGCTGTTAAACATTTTTAGCTCCACCGTAGCCTTTTGGCTTCCCAAAGCCCTCCACCCAGGTCATATCTGCGGAACGCACACGAACATATCGATTGGCGCTTTAGATATATCGGTGCAGCTCTGGGGGAACCGTGGCCCAAGGCACGTCTGTAAACGGCGAGCCTTTCCCACAGGCACGTTGGGCTCCCGTCCTCGTGCCTGCACACCCACCACCCGGCTGAAGGAATGGAGCCTTTCAGAGCGCTCGCATACCCGCGCCAGCCTAGGCCACCCTCCCACCACTGTTTCCATGGTTACCACAATGAATGTTTGAATCCAGCATTGCATTAAGGCCGGGGAGTTCTCTCTCGCTCTCGCTCTGTTCCCTCTCTCTCTCTCTCTCTCTCTCTCTCTCTTTCTCTCTGGTTGGTGTATTGGTTATGATACTTGTATTCAGTGAATAGTACACAACAGTGGCTAATTATAATGGCAACGGAGACAGTTCATGTGTTGTCTCTCAAGGAGGAGTTTGCTGTTAACCGTGAGGCTCTCTTGGCATATTGATTTTGCTTCGCCAAGGTTATCTATCCCAGCATTCCTCAGCAGACAGTTGAGCAAGTGGTAGCACTGTGAGGAGACACAGAAAACTTGGACTCTCAGACCACAGCCACTGCCATTTTTCTTCTAACGGAACAAATCAAGCGATTTCTTTGACAGACTCCATCTTGAATGATGGAGCCGGGAATATGGCGGGAAATGAGCAGGTTTACAGGCCTGCATCTTCCTCTTTCAGTGCTTAGGCTTCTAACACCAAGTTGCAAAGGATTATAATACTTGCATCAAGACAATATGAAGATGTAAAAAAAGGCTTTTAAAGGGCTTGTAAAAGCAGGACTGTGCTTCTTAGTACTGGGGTGTTGTTTTCTCTTGTGGGAATTACAAATGGCTGAGAGGAGCCTAGTGTCCGAGCCTGCCCTGTGCCCCGCCATGTCTGTCAGACGCCCGGTGGTGTGAGCGTCGTGCTATCGTGCTAACGTGCTAAACGGTCACCGCTAAATCCTGGCAGAGAGCCATGAAAAAGTTTGCATCCAACCGCAGCCTGAACAAAGTCCTGCAGCAGTGCGAGGCGTCGAGCTCGCCGGAGTTCGACGAGATCAAGGCTGTGAAAAAGAGGTGGCACCTGCATTTGGGCAGTGCCCGTAAGTTCCTTACCCGAAAGTCTAAGGTGTCCTCATCCCCGCTTTTCTTCACAGCTCCCCCGCCACCCAAGCGGGCCCCCAGCACCACGCTCACACTGCGCTCCAAGTCCATGACGGCGGAGCTGGAGGAGCTGGGTAAGTCACCCCTACGTCACCCTCATGCCACCCTACTATCACCACTACAGTATGTCACTGCAATGTCATCACTGTGGTACATACCAGTCACCCCTATGTCTCCTATTATCACTGTACTCTATTACCCTTATGTCACTCTAATGTCATCACTATGATACACACCCTAATGTAACTAATGCCATCACAAGGATAAATACCCCTATGTCAGTCTGACCAATCGGGTGCCTGCATAAGTAGTGTGTTCCTCCAGCACATTTTCTGTGCAGCTTGGCTGCTGGACTGCAGAGCAATGGCAAATCTGTGGTTAATGCACACATTTTTTGAGGAAGATGTGAGGAGGACAAGCCCAATAGTCTGGAAATTGTTGCAGTCATAAGATGGGTCAGGGAAGCACAATTGAGAATTGCTAACCGCTAATTGCGCGAACGGCGAAGAAAGGAAAGCTTGTTATAAATGTGCCTGCCCTATTGGACAGTGTTGTAGCAGGGAGAGTGGGTGTGTGTGCTGCACTGAACTGCAGGTTATTTGAGTGGGAAGTAGCTGACTGCACATCAGTTTGCACATTATTTATGTTGGGTCAGATTCATGTGTGCATTGGCAGCTTGCGTATATCTCAGAAAGTCTTTCTGTAGAGGTAGAAGGTTTTAAGGGTAAGATACTGGTAAAAATACCAGTTAAAATGAGTTTGTAATGAGCTGTTTACAATGCTTAGTGATACTCCAGAAGATTGACAGTTACCTTTAAAGAAAATAAAAACTGGTGGGGATGGGGTCGACAATGCAGGTTGAGGGCTTTAGATTATGTGCTACTTTGTCCAGAGGCACTATTGATTACAACATTTTCCTCGTAGAGCCTGGATGTTATGTTGATCCTAATGTCAGTTATCTTAGTATATAATGTTTGATAATTATATGGAATTTATAAGCTATTATATGGTTATAATAGCAGCAGTCTGTGGATTGAAAGAGCCATATATGAGAACAAATATAATGTATGCATATATTTGCTTGACATCTGGCCTGAATCCTGGAATTAGGTGAACAGTGAGTATGTTATAGAAAAACAGAGGAATTTGTTGCAGTATGTTGTCGAATGCTTTTGCAGATATTCAGTTGGGCAGTTCATTTCCTCTGAACACCATCTTCCATGCCTAGTCTTCCAGAAAAACAGCCAATTTAGATGCTCCTAAAAACATTTGCATAACATCTGTCCAATGTTCTGAAAGGGCAGCCAAAAAGCTCTCTGTTTTTATTCCCTGCAAGCATCCGCACGGAGGAGAAGAGGGGGTGAGTTACATCCAGACATTAGTGGCATTTACCAACCACACTTCATGTAAAAGTCGTCGATAATTTAAACGGTGTTGATTGGGGTTAACTGTCTGAAAGTGCTTGCCTCGTCATTCTTGATGGCAATCTCTTGGTAAACTGTGACGTAACTAGTTGCCAGAGCACAGGCGTAAGTTTTTGGTATAATGATGGCTCAGTCTTTTGGACTGTCCCTGAAGCAGGACTTGTTCTGTTCTTTCTGGGCCTGCAGAAAGGCTGGATGAGATGCTGATCGCCCAGGAGTCTGTGATGCGGCCTCGGGAGCCTGAACCTGACTACAGGGCCGCCACGGTGAAGCAGCGGCCCACCAGCAGGAGAATCACGCAGGCCGAGATCAGCGTAAGATCAGCCGAGATGAGCCGTCTCCATAGCTGCACCGCTGAACTGTGCTGCCGAATAAACACTTTGAAACTGTAGGACAAACTCTGGTTTCCTCCCACGGTCCTAATTAGGCTAATTGGAGAGTCTAAATTGCCCATAGGTACGAGTGTGTGAGTGAATTGTGTATGTGCCTTGCGGTCGATTGACAACCTGTCCAGGGTGCCTCTAACCCAATGCATGCTGGGATAAGCTCACCACGACCCTGAGTAGGAGTAAAGTGGGTTTGATAATGGATGGATGTTCGGACAGATGGATGAAACCGTAGGACGTTTCACAATTTCCAGAAAACAATCCCGTGCCCCTGAAGGCCACAATCAGTCGACTGGTCTTAGCTCTCTGTGCTCCCTCCATTTCAGACGAATCGTTTTGTTTTTTGTACTGTATTTGTGGGTAGATACTCATTCACAGCATTTCCCTGTTGTGTGGTTTCCTCCTTTATGAAGTCTCTGTTTGAGCGTCAGGGGATGGTGGCCCACGGAATGCACCCGGGGATGGAGAAGGCTCACATACCGCTGCCCAAGGGAATGTCCAGGACCAAGTCTTTCGGTAACGATTTTCCTCCGGCATCCACTTTTGTTCTTTTTTTTTTTTGCTGTCACTTCTCAGGGTGACCAGAGTTTCCACAAGGTTCCCAATATTGATGTGTAATGACATTAAAAGCACCAGTAAAGAAAATAACCACTAGATATATAAATGGTTTGGGGAGCTGATAAAAATCATATCACCTGAACTATCTTGCACAATTCCGCAATGATTATTTTGCGTGATAACCATTTTTTACATCTATGGTATTCAAAAATGCAGTTTCTGGTGGTTCTGTTCTAATTCATTTCTCATGAATTTGTAGGGGCATCAGAAGAGGACAGGCTGTCGGCGCTGGTGGGAGAAGCAAGGTTTCCGAGGAGCTCGTCAATGACAGACAGCCTCAGAGATAGTCATAGCATCCCTCCCCCTCCCCAAACCGCGCCCCCTCCTCCCCCATCTCCGTATTACCAGGACACGCCCCCCACCTTCTGCCCGCCCCCTCCACCGGGGCGGGGTCACGACCAGGGCCGCTCCAGCTTTAAGCCGGGCTCTGAGGCGAAGCTCCACGGCCTGACGCAGGTGGTCACCACGGCCGAGATCTACGACCCGCCGAGGTCCTCTGCCCACGCCGAGCGGCAGAAGAAGGCCCGCTCCATGATCATCCTCCAGGACTCGTCCCACCTCCCCGTGGAGCCCACCGACCTGCCCCGGCTAGGGCCCTCCTCCACCCCTCCCGAAAAGATCAAGAGGAAAGGGCGGATCATCGACAACCCGTACGCCAACGTGGGCCAGTTCAGCATAGGCCTGTACACACCCATGAAGCCCCAGCGCAAGAAGAGCCCGCTGGTCAAGCAGCTGCAGGTGGAGGACGCGCAGGAGCGGGCGTCCCTGGCCCTCGCCCACTCCCGCGACCACTCCCCCACGGGCCGCATCCCGCACACGAGCAGGGCCGAGTACTACCAGCAGCAGCTGCTCCAGGACCGGCTGCGGGCGCAGGCGGGGGAGGGGCCCTTCTCCGCCGTCATCGCGGGAGCCGTGCGGGACCGGGAGCGGCGGCTGCAGGAGCGGCGCAAATCCACAGTCTTCCTGTCGGTCGGCACGGTGGAGGGGGGATCCGCCCCAGAGCTGCCGTCCCTCACCCAGTCCCGCTCCATCGACGAGCGGCTGCTCAGCCGGGAGCTGGGCCAGCTGCCTCCCCCCGCCCCTGCCCTGGCCCCCCGGGCCTCGCCCAGCGGGACCACCTTCATCCACCCCCTCACCGGGAAGCCCCTGGACCCTAACTCCCCTCTGGCACTTGCGCTGGCCGCAAGGGAGCGCGCTCTGACGTCCCAGAGCCAGTCGCCCTCTGGCAGCCCCGAGTCCAGGACTAAGCACGAGTCGCCAGGGCCTTTGTTTGTCGACACCCAGACCAAAGAGGCGGAAAGATCGGAAGCGGAGGGTGAGCTCATGTCACCGCACTACTCCCCGGCAGCTAAAGGGGCCTACGGACCCACCTCGGGTGGGGCGGCTGTGGGCCCCTCCAAAAGCCCATGGGGGAGCCCGTCGACGTTGCGCAAGGAGATGGACACGAGGCCGGATAAGAGGAAAGAGGACAGGAAGCAGGAGGACAAGAAGAGTATGATCATCAGCATCGTTGACACCTCACAGCAGAAGACGGCGGGCCTCATCATGGTCCACGCGACCAGCAATGGGCAGGCTATGGAGCTGGGCCTGGAGGGGGCATCCGCCTCACCTGCAGGGACGCCGACTGAGACCTCCAAACCCATGCTGGGAGAGATCAAGCGTGGCCCGTCCCCAAGCCCGGAGGCAGCGGCCAGTCAGCCGCAGGGGAGCCCATCGGCAGAGAAGAAGCTGGCCCAGGGCAGCTCGGAGGAGGATGTGGAGCCCTACACTGTCACCCTCCCGCCCGCCCTGCTGTCCTCCAGTGACGAGGAGACGCGGGAGGAGCTCCGAAAGATTGGCGTGGTGCCGCCACCCGACGAGTTTGCCAACGGCCTCCTAGGGAAGCAGGGCGAAGCATTGGGCCCTCATC
This sequence comes from Conger conger, assembly GCF_963514075.1. NCBI lineage: Eukaryota > Metazoa > Chordata > Actinopteri > Anguilliformes > Congridae > Conger > Conger conger. Next base: position 41,624,506 of record NC_083767.1, read on the forward strand.
CTCCGCTGTCCCGGTTGGTCACCCCTTCCGCCTCAACCCAAGCAGCAGCAGCAGCAGCAGCACACCCTCCCACCGGTGGAACACCCTCAGGGAAGCCCTCGGAAGCCCACCTGGGGCCCGAGTCAGCGGCCGACTCCGGGGTGGAGGAGGTGGACGCCCGCAGCTCGAGCGACCACCACCTGGAGACCACGAGCACCATCTCCACGGTCTCCAGCATGTCCACGCTCTCCTCGGAGAGCGGCGAGCCCATGGACACCTACAGCTCCTACGCCGACGGGCAGACTTTTATACTCGACAAGCCGCCAGTGCCTCCAAAGCCAAAACTCAAGTCCCAGCTCGGCAAGGGGCCGGTGACCTTCAGGGACCCTCTATTGAAGCAGTCCTCGGATAGCGAGCTCCTCTCCCAGCAACACGCGGCTGCGCTGGCTGCGGCTGCCAGTGCCGGCCGACCCCGCTACCTCTTCCAGAGAAGGTCCAAGCTTTGGGGCGACCCCGTGGAGCCGCGGCTGCCCCCGGGGCCCGATGACGGCAAGCCCACTGTGATCGGGGAGCTGAGCTCCCGGCTCCAGCAGCTCAACAAGGACACGCGCTCGCTGGGGGAGGAGCCTCTCGGAGCCTCGCTCGACCCCGGGAGAAAGTCCCCAGTGGCGGGAGCCAGGTGAGAGTCCGGGTTTCACTCGCTCTGTCAAAAATTTGTTCCGTGCCAGGAATCCACCTCTTGTCTATCAGTGTAACTTTGATGACTTTTCACCAAAGCCCCAAGTCATTGCTTCTGTCCCCTATGAAGTGTGTTTCAGTTTCATAGCCAAGTGGCAGGTGTTTCAATAACCCAATATTTCAGAAACATTTGAGTTTCCTCTCAAAATGAAAGTGTCTGGCATTGCTTGCTGTGTAAAAAAATATTTTGGTTGTTCATATTAAGTAGTCTATTCTCTGAATAACATAAATTATCTCGCTGTATTATATTATTCCTAATTGTTCACACCAGAAAAGAGGGATAGCTCATTTTTAGAACAATTTAGCTGAAATGAACTGGCGAACATTACTTCTCTTGACTCCATCTCGTGTAGCCCTACCCGTATCGCACTGTATTTAATGCACACTATCCTCTTGGCAATTTTAAGTATGTAATTGGTTTTTAGACTGTTTCATTCTATTAATAAACAGTTAAAGCAGTTTTATTAATAGGCCCTGTTAAGAATTAAGTAATTAATTTCCTGGGTCATTAATCTTAGGAGTTCTCTGGAGGTTCAGTTTGTCTGCCGTTTCAGTCAGAATGTAATGCTGAGAGAGCCTATGATTCAAGCTTCCCTTTGATCTGAGTCACGTCAGACCACTTTCACTTCCGCTGGGAATGAAGGCATTAGCTACACTCTCCCACCTGCAGTGAGGGATGTGGCTGGTTGGACATAGCACAGGTTTTACCCTGCTGAACATTCCAGCTTACTAAACTGGTGAAAAGTTGGTCATGCTGGTTTAAGCAGTGTTTTGGACACTTTTAGCTGGTCAACCAGCTGTTCACCAGCTGACCAGCCTATATAGCCAACTACTCCACCAGTTTGACCACCAGTTTGATCAGCTTTGTCCAGCTAGAACCCGGCTACAGACCAGCTATGACCTGCTCGACTTAGAATCCCAGCTGGTCCTTACTTAGCAAAGTATACAGGATTCCTGTAAATGCTGTAGGATAGCTTTAGGATTCCCAACCTATTTATTAAGGACACTGGGTATTTTAGCTAATTTGTAATTTTATTTTGTTTCATACAAAATAGTATGGGAATGCAGCAATGTCTCCAACCCAGCCAGCTGCTGTGGTAAGTACACCAAGTTTGGCTGGGCTACTGCAATTTCAGCAGCCTCCTAGCTCTCTCAACCAATCCTTGCTCCCTTTTCCTTTGTTTTTAATCACAGAGCCTTTGTGTGTTTGTTGCTTGCTTTGGCCTTGCTGGTCTTTAATAAATTATACTAATTCCAGGTAGCTTGTTTTAATGGTGAGTGAAAGTGAAGGTGTCAGGAGCACATCTTTTTCAGCTCAGTTGGGAGTGTTTTGTTTCTCAGTGAAAAATTCTTGTTGCAAATTAAATGTTGGAATGTGCTCTGAAAGTACAATAATGTCCGTTGTATTCTTGCAAATGTGACAAGGGACATTATAAACCGTAGGCTTTGGACATTAACTCCTTTTTTCCCTCAAAGTAGTGTGTGGACTAATCCTTCATGTATTTTGCTTGAAACGTGTTGTGGTGATTGCTGCAGACCCAAATGTTACCTTGTCCCAAATGTTACCTTCTTCCTCCTAAAAAAGGTGTGTGATCAGTTCATACTAGTTTACCCTGGTATTACTTTCCCTCTGATAAATCCTCTACTTCCTGTCAAATTGTTAAACCCCTTCCTTTACTCCACAAATGGTTTGACCTGGGTTGTTCAGTAACGCAATGGGAGTTTAGCTGCAAGCCTTTTTTATTTTTCTTCTTGAACCACTGTAATTGGTAAAACTGGTAAGTTTGGTATCCTTTGCATGATAAACGTATGGTCTAAATCAGGGATAATCAAATCACGGTCCTCTGCTGGTTCTCCACCCTCCCTTTACCTGGGAGTCGGGTGTGAAGACAGTCTGACCAATCAGTAGCACTAATTGTTCAGTTAATTACATGGTGGGAAAAAAAACTGATTTCAGGTCCAGATTTGATGATTGATGGTCTAAATTATACCCCTGGACTTTACACCTCTACTGGAGGGAAGAATCTAATGTGTATTCCCAGAACTAGAAACTATGATACCTATCCTTCCCTTAAGCAGGGGCATCCTGAAATGGGTCTGAATTGTAAACAAGGTGACAGGGGGGCACGGAGCTGTTAATCCACCGGCGTGTACAGCCCCATTTCCACCTCCACCTGCCCAACTGCCCATTCTCACATTACCGGCAGTTTCACATCACCTCCCTGTAATAGGGTGCAGGTTGTGTTTCCCTACAGCTGGAGACAGCTGCTAGTCATCATCCGACTCGCTTTGCACAGATTTTCCGTGGGTCAATGCTTCCAGATGGTTTTTGCAAAGTTTACAGATTTTGGTGATTTATTTATTTTGTTTGTTTTTTGGCAGGAGATGGGGCAAAAATGCTATTTCACAAGGTCCTGTAGGTTTGGTAAATGTTCTAACTGCAGCCTCATCATTGTGTAGCTGGTTAAATACGTCTCCTGTCAGGATTTTTTGCAAACCTTTGAAACTTTGGGGGTCAATGTTAAATGACAGTAACCTACAAAAGTTTTACTACTGTTTCTTTTTTTAATTGCTTTCCTCGAAAGTAAGTCATTGCATATTTGAGAGTAGCACAATAAATGTGTACATAAAATGTGCAAACATTTAGCTGTTCTGTTACTGCTGTCCAGTTCTGTAAACTGTACTATATGCAGGATGAATTTGCCTGATCAAAATTCTAAATATTTCTGCCAAGTATTTCGTATTATATAAGAAGGCAATTTCTTGGGGAGATTGTGTGGCATAGATTGTGTAAACTCCCATCTGACCATAGTAAAAAAATAAATTAAGGAGAGCAGACTTCCTCCTTTCCTTTCTTTGAAATAAAAAAAGAACTTTTTTTGGTTTTTATTATATTCTTTTTTTTAAAGCCAATCTGTTGTTTTCAAAATTCAGAATAGCCTATGGTGTGATCCCTGATGTAAGAATGTGTGTGTTTGTGAAACTGTACTGCTCCAAAATGGGAAAGTGGTTTGAGGACACATTTCTACAGTCTGAAAGATGGAAAATGTCCAATGCATCTCAAATGAGGACGCTCATAGCAGTTTAAAAAATAAGTGAGGGGGACGGGCCTCTCATTTGGAGTGGCGTATCCTCTGACTGTGTGAACATAGTTTGTAGCTTACAAGTGTGTGAGAGAGGGAGAGAGCTCTGCCAATTCTGTTCATCCCAATGCATTACATAATTATTTGTGCATTTTCCATGTTCATGGCAGCTTACCAAGCTTACATTTTACATGTTACTTCATCTGGATTCAGTTGTATGGATGTATACTGAAACAATTTAGGTTAAGCAATTGCCAGAGGCAACGGCACTAGTTCTCAGTGGGAGTGCACATGTGTATGTGCACATGGACAACTCATTCCTGCCCACACTGGCCCTTCTCAATACCCCCCCTCTCTCCTGCCCTCTCCAATTGCCCCCACAACCCATGCCCGCAGATCAGTAGCTCATTTCTCTATCTACGGTGCTACTGAATTAAAGAGAACCCTGCTGTAAAATCCGAATTGAGCTGGTGAAGCTGGTCATGAGCTGGTCTAGCTGGGTATGAGTTGGTCAACCTGCTAGTGCAGGTAGCTTGTCAGTCAGCTACTAGCTGTTTCATAACATAGCTTGAGAGGTTTTTTTAAGAAAGGAGGGTTTACCCAAATGGGTGGGAACTTGTTATGAAGCTGAACTGACGTAATTGATCTTTCGTTAAAGATTGAGATAATTGTATTAAATTGACTGACCAAATGACTCCTTTTGAAAATATTGTAGCGCCACCGATTATTAGCATATTTATAGAGGGCTAAATGAATAAATGTACGACTCTCCACCGCGTGCATAGTGATGTTCCCTGTGGCTCATGTACTTTCAGCTGAGAAACGTGATTGCAGGCCCGCCAAGCCGGGATTGTTTCACACGGGTCAAGGAGCGATCGCTCTGTTCTTCTCTCCACAGCCGCATGTACGCTATTAGAACTGCAGAAACCAACTTTCAGAGAAGGACAAACTGTTCATGTGTGACACAATAGGCAAGACTTGGTGGTGTGTAAGAACATTAAGAGCAGGCCAAAATGTCCCCCTGGATGGTTAGCTTTCCGTGGATAGACTTGTTTCCAACAGAATATTAGCACAGCTTACTGGCTATGGGTTGGGTTGTAGGGCAGAATTATTGTATTACTTAGTGTTTTTTTCAACCAATGCACTAGGGTGCAGTGTTCAGCATACTTGGTTTCTTATTGTCCCTTTTTACATATTAACACTTACTTAAGCAGTTGTGGCTTTGACAGTAATGCCACATTGACACCTAGAGTCTCATTATCCCATGTGAGAGAATGCAAGCCAAGCAGTTGTGGCCAGGAATAGGCCATTGAACAGTGCTGGGCTGGGGTTTTTGGGAAAGGAAAGTCCCAGTTAGAGTCTCGGTCCCTCAGGCCCAGATAGACACTGATGCATCACTCAAAGTGATCGCTTTCACAGAGGAGCTGGGAGTAGATGACATCATACCTTAGTAATCAATGGTCATCAGCAGAGGGGGAGATTGAGAAAAGGAACGCAGGCAGGACATCTGAGACACGGCTCTCCTGGTTTACCCCGCTAAGCTGAAACCTCTAACCCTCCCTGTCAATCATCCTCAGATTCCTTCCCCGTGTTCTAGTCTTAATATGTTAATGATGAACCCTATTGATGAGCCCTAATGATGAACCCTAATGATGAGCCCTTGCTAATGTTGAGCCCTCGCTAACATATCATTCATGGGGCTCGTCTTTGCAAAGTCTTTGTTGAATTCCATGATTTCCCAAGAGTGTCCTTTTGCTGTTGACGTGGTGTGTGTGTGTGTGTGTGTGTGTAAATGTCCAGTATGGGTGTGTGTGTGTGTGCGAGTGTGAGTGTGTGAGTGTGTGTGTGTGTGAGAGAGAGAGAGAGTGTGTGTGTGTGTGTGTGTGTGTGTGCGCGAGTGTGAGTGTGAGAGTGTGTGAGTGTGTGTGAGTGAGTGAGTGTGTGTGTGAGTGAGTTTGAGTGTGTGAGAGTGTGTGTGTGTGAGAGAGAGTGTGTGTGTGTGTGTGTGTGTGAGAGAGAGAGAGAGAGAGAGAGTGTGTGTGTGTGTGTGTGTGAGAGAGAGAGAGAGAGAGAGAGAGAGTGTGTGTGTGTGTGTGTGTGTGTGTGTGTGTGTGTGTGTGTGTGTGTGTGTGTGTGTGAGAGAGAGAGAGAACTCTGCAGGTTCAGTGGTCCTCACGTTCCTGGTCTCTGTTTGATTTGTGCCTGATGGCTGGCCCAGCGCTCCTCACCTTAACCCCTAACCAGCAGCTCCCTGTGCTCCTCCTGCCCCAGACCAGGCTCCAGCCTGCTGTATGACCTTCCCCTCTCTCTCTCCCCTCCTTCCCCAGACTGTTCAGCAGTTTAGGAGAGCTCCACACCATTTCCCAGAGGAGCTACGGCACCACCTACACCATCCGCCCGGGCAGCCGCTACCCCGTCACCCGCCGCACCCCCAGCCCGGGGAAGGGCTCCCCGGACCGGACCGACCCGCTAGGGCCCATCCGGGGCTACGGCCTGAGCCACTCCCCCTCGGCGCCCCCCACCATCCTCAAGTCGTCCAGCCTCAGCATCCCGCACGAGCCCAAGGAGGTGCGCTTCGTGATGCGGAGCTCCAGCGCGAGGAGCCGGTCCCCCTCGCCCTCGCCCTCGCCCCTGGGCTCCCCCCTGCTGGCCCTGCGGCCCTTCCACCAGAAGCCCCTGCAGCTGTGGAACAAGTACGACGTGGGCGACTGGCTGGAGAGCATCCACCTGGGCGAGCACCGCGAGCGCTTCCAGGACCACGAGATCGAGGGCACGCACCTGCCCGCCCTCACCAAGGACGACTTCGCCGAGCTGGGCGTGACCCGCGTGGGCCACCGCATGAACATCGAGCGCGCGCTCAAACAGCTGCTGGAGAGCTGACCCCCCGCCACGCCCCGGGCCCCGCGCCCGGTCCTCACCCTCACCGTCCAGCCGCTGCGTCCCCACTCTCCATTCCGCTCCGCACTGGACGGGAGACTGACGAGCAAGCCATTCCCTCTCCTCTCATTGGCCGCAACCCCAGCTACGGCCCCGCCCCTTCCACTCAAGAGCCTGTCGATTGGTCCGATGTTTTGGAGTGGCATCCGCTACAAATGTTGCATGAAACCACAAATCTTCCACTTAGTCTCTAGGTGCAAACCAACTCCCAGCTCCCACCCACCTGTACTGTCTCTAAGGGATACCGGCTTTGAATAGAAGAAATCTTGCTTAAAACTGAAATTTAGGTTGCCTTTCAAAATTTCAAAGGATCTCACACAATCAGATGAATTGAGTCCTTTTTCCTCAGTGAGGAATTTTTGAAAGCCTCACTCAAGTTTTGCTTTTTAGTTGTTGTTTTTTTAACCGGAGCATTTCACATTGATTCCTGGCTATGAGGGCGGGGGACCAGAACATTGCAGTGAAACTGCTATTCTCCAACCGTTTTACTAACAGTGCTATATCTACTACATTAGACGAATGTTTAACTGACATAAGTGGCTTTTTTCATCCTCACCATGTTTCTTTGGGAAGACCGTGCCGTACTACACGCATAAAGGACAGCTTTACCTTCTAAACTGAGTTCATTAACCCCACTTCCTGTATGAACTAAATTGGGATTATAGAGGAACCTTTTAAAATTTATTTCACCGGTAATTTAATCCTGTTTTTAAGGTTATATATATTTGAAAGGAAAAAAAGTATATCTATATAAAATGTGTAAATATACAATTTTGTTATCATTTTACTAAAACTATATATGATATTATAAACAGAAGAACACTGTTAAAATGACTCTTCCTTATGGTGACCTTTTTTGTAATTACAGTAGCATGGGAAGAATTGAATCATTCTGTCTCTCTTGGACTGACGTTTTTTTGCTGGTTTGGTTTTTCCATTTGGTTCGCCATTTTGTGAAATGTGGTCTTCCATCTTCCGTGAGGGTCACCCACAATGGAACAAAGGCCTGCATGATTCAGCCCCCCTCCCAAACTACCCGTCCACCTGTTCCCAACGAGTGTTCGAGGGCCCGCCCTCCATTTTCTGACTCTTAAACTCCGTCCTTCTTATCCATCCAGAAAGCGTACGGTGGGAGGCGAGACTCTTTTCAGTTTAACTCGTGGAATGGCCACTTCATGGTTCAGTTGTGAGTTCTGATTGGATACTGTGAATGATGGACACCTCGACTAAAGCCCCCGTGTTCACAGCCCCTCCCAGCACACAGCACCTGTCTCCTCCATCGTCTGCCCCCCCCCAAAGGGGGCGCAGGGAGGTGAGTACAGCAATAACGAGAGCAGGGGTGGGGGGGGTGGGGCTCTCTGCACACGCTGCTATCCCCCAAAAATCTGAAAACGGTCTTTCTCCAGCAGAAGGAGAGAAAGATCATGGGTTACTGAGACCAACCACAAGACTGTCACGGGGGAAGACGTAGGAGTGAGTGAAAGGAACGAGACAAAATCAGCAATTGTAAACGATCCTCACCAAGGGCCACTCTCACACAATAGACATTGTCATTCAGATGTTTCTGTTGTTGATGTTTTTTTTTTTGTTGTTTGTTTTATTTTTGGGGGTTTTTTTATTATAATTATTATTCCTGTGATGTTTTCTGATTCATTTAGGATTTTTTTTTCTTTCTTTCTTTTTCTCATTGGTGAGTTTTTGTAGCTTGTGGAAATAGGCTTAGGATTTGGAAACCTTTTGTATTCATTTGCAAAGCGTGAAATTTCAGAATGAGGATTTACGAAAAAGACTTAAAAAAATACATGGTCCTCTGAAAACTCCTTACATGTATAAATATGGAAAAATTACAGATATTTGCTTTTTATATTAATCACAAGTATTGTAAATATAATAGTTTTCATATACATTTTTAAAAGCAAGAAAATATAGATATATAGATATATATATATATATATATAAATATATGAATGTTTGGCATATATATGCATAGATAACCACCTGTCAGAGAAGGTGAGAAAATTTTTATTCTTTCAAAGAACTATGAACTAGGGTGTGATTTGCACAAAACAAGGTGCTAACTCAAAGCCATCCATCGTCATAGAGCCACCCCTGACCCGCTAGCGAATCTCCGCCCGGTTCAGAAGCAGTTTGGTTCAGTCCCCACGTTTTTTTTCCGCCATGGCACACGAGTTCATCGCATGTTTTAAAAAGCAAGGACTTGCGCTAAATTCTACTACCCGCTCTCGTCAGAAACGCGGCTGCCTTTTGACCTCAGTCCCAGAGGAGCCTCTGTTAGCCTTAACACCAGCTGAGCTGTCTCACCTACCACCCCTTCCCCCCACCAAAGACCCACGCTTCCTTGCAACATGCCATGCAGCTAATGTTCTAGTTGCGATCCCGTCGTGCTGGATGATGGCGCTTGTGTGGCGGCACCCCCTTGTGGAGGCAGGTAGGATGACGCTGACTGCATTCCCTGCTCCCCGTTCTAGAGTTCTACAGGCCCACCGAAAAGCTGTGCCAAATGAACATTTGTACCAGATAGACGGATGATGACCGTATGTGACTAAATTTAACATTTAAGCATGTTATTTATCCACAACATGCTTGTCTGTGTGACCTAATACTAAAATGTCTTTATTTTCCCTTATTTTCAACCGCTGTGGAACATGTACTTCAATCAGTAAGCACATTTTCCATATGCATTGTTCAACTGTCATTATTGAGAAGCCAAAATAAGTGGAAAGTGTTTCTAATCAATTACCCAATTGTTATAATGGCTACTAACTCAATGATGATGTAGTGTTCTATTTAAAGCCAAACAGCTAGCCCTCCTAACTTCAAACAAGTCATTCCAGGGTATAATTTTGGGAAGCGCTAGGAAATGCTGTGGAGATTAGTATGTAAATCTGTCCCATCTGCATCTGATATTCTACACTTTCCACATTCTTTACTCTGGTAAATACATGGACATTTTATGTCCAAACCAGGTTGTCAGCTCCTTATGGGTCATACTAGAAGTTGTAACTGTCACTTTTTGAAGCTCATTTTTCTGATGTGTTGACTTGTTATGAACGTGAATGCTCATGATAAATAACATTTTTTTAAAAACATAGTTAGCATAGCATAAGAGAACCTCCTGTTACCAGCCCAAAGTTGGACAGAAAGGACAGTCCAGCTGAATATCTCACCAATATTATAGATTATCAGTGTTGAACTGATAAACAAATGTCTCTAATAGAATAATAAATTACTATTATTGAGACAAATGTTGGAATAATAGAATAATAATAATGAGTGTCAGGGTTCTGGGCCACAACACAGAAAGAAGAGACAGAATGAATGTCCTGCTCAGTGTCTATCAAGGGCCCCCAAGTCTAAAACAGACTTATGTATTCAGACTGTACTGCTTTTTAACAACCATTAGTTTCATCTTCTGAACGTAAGCACTGGCCGTTTCTCTTTTTGGTTTTTGATTTGACTGCTTTAAATTTCTGTAATTTATTTTGGAGGTTACATGTGTGATGGGATGATAACTGTTTTCAAGAAAAGAAATTAATAATGTGCCAAAAAGTATTTAAACTTTTAACTGTACTGCTGTATTTACAAATATTGCATTCATGTTTTTGTTTTTTTGAGCTGTTAAAACTCAGCACTATGGTGCCACCTCCTGGAAATCTTGAGTACTACAGGCTGATGAGATAATTTGCTGTATAGAATCTTTTTTGGTGGACATTCTGAAGTTTTTATGTTTTGTAAAGGAATATATATATACACACATAAATACCTGATTTTATGGGATTTTCATGAACATTTTTATTCATATTTTGAGACAAGGTATGAACGTATGGTCTGTTTAGGTGAAGGGTAAATAAACGAACTGCATCTGAGACTCAAAAAAGACTTCCCCAAAGCCGTGCAGATCCCAACGTTAACGTGTAAACGAATGGACTGAAATGCCGCTCAGACCCAGGTTGATTTTGTGGGTTTGCAGTAAGAGATTTTGGAATAAAAAGGTTCCCTTTTTGTTTGTAAGTCGCCCACATCAATCACCAGATGCAGAACGGTATGAGGGGGGGGGGGGGGTCATATTAAACGTAAATGTGTTCTTTACGCACTATCATCAGTGTTACTGAAATAGCAAAGCACAACCCAAGTGGCACGGGTGCCAGAGTTCTGAATCCCTCCGGAGAATCCGCCAGGTTTTTGGGGCTCGTGACGCCTGGGGGACCCTCTTAGAGGGAACAGGGGCTCCTTTCTTGCACTGTGAGGTCAGAGGGCGGGACGTGTCGAGCCGGAGCCCAGGACTTGCCTTTCAGACCACAGCCAGTGTTTCTCTTGCCTTCGCTGCACTTTGCTCTCCTGCGCGCACCAGAAGACACCCGCTTCTGAGCGCCAGTCTCCGGTGGGAGGGAACAGGAGGTCCGTGTTTGATCGGCCGCAAGAAAAATAACCGACTGACATTTCCATATTAAAAAAACGCGCTGGAAACAGCCTGATACACAGAAATGACAAATTACTGTTAGTAACGGAGCAAAGTGACTGAATAATTAACACAAGTGATCTGACCTCCTGCGCTGTGTGTAACGGCTTAGGATATTACTCTTTAACAGGTGCACTCATAAGCCCTCATAACACAGTCAGAATAAGGCGAACAGAACTAAAGAGTTAATCATCATGTCATGTCATCCCTGGCTTCTGGAACATAATACATTGGATTGTGTTTGGAATGTGCTCTTTGTAATCGAGTTAACATTTGTTATATTTTGTTATCTTTAGCAGACAGCCGCAATACATGAAGCGCTTACCGTCTTTTGAAACGCTCATTTTATTTCAGTGTTATCTGGAAGCCGATGGGTAATCCTGCACATGTTAAAAAGCGAACCGTCTCTCAACTTTATACAGAGAAAGACTGCTGTCAATTTTTCCACTGAGCGTGTTTGGATTGGAATTATTTGTCTCCAAAAATCCCCCTCAAATTAAACTGGAAAGAAATCCTGATATGCTTAGAAAACAAGAGAAACAACGTCAGAAAACCATCATGTCAAGACACTGGAATATTGCAATATATCCCGAGATATCTGTGCGTCTGGCACTGTATGGTCATGACTGGTCACAAACAAGTGCTTATGAACCAGGTATAAAAACCAATAATTTTCCTGTTGAGAACAAATAAAAAGCAGATGTGTTTTTATTTCAAGGTTACAAAAATGTGACTGTGAAAAGAACTAGTGACCTTGTCCAATGGCAATTTAAGGACTTCAGTATTTTCAGTAGGGTGTACCTGTAGTTAGCTTCAGTTCCATAAAGACAATAAGAATGGATAAAGCAGAACTGCCTCTGTGTGTAAGCAGCAGGTAGAAGCAAACTGATTTTTATACTGATAGGCTTAACTAAACAGTATTTTTGAGAACAAAAAAAATTTGAAAGTATTTCTGTGAAGAGGTAACATTTTAGGCATTTAACAGACCGTCTTCTCCAGAGTGGCACATACCTTACATCCTTCAGGCTAAATACAATGCATTTGTACTCCTGAATATGTACTGAAGCAGTTCAGCTCACACGCCTCACTCAAGGGTACAAATGCACCTAAAAACCACACCTACACCCTCAACAGTTACAAGTCAAGTCCAGTTCCTTAAGCTTTATGCTACACTGTCACCAAATGGCTTCAAAGCCCTCCGAGGACAATTTGGTACTGAAATAATACTAAAAATACTGCATAACATCTCCACAGTTGGCTGCACTTCAAGTGTAGGGATGTTGTAGGAAATGTTACAGATAAGACGATGACCACATTCACTTTGTACTTTTACAAGAACTAAAAATAATAAATCGTTTTCAAGGCCTGTCTGATTACCATGTATCCAGTGACCAGACCCCATTTAAACGATGGTGTCTCATGCATGCGGCCAGGTAGAATGAGAATCTCCCCATTATACAAAGATGAAGAAACAGTTTGTGAAGAGTGGAGATTGTTTAGATTGGTTAAGATGACGTAGATGGAATGGTAGAAATTAATGTATAAGGATATTCCCAGGTTCAAATTTGAATAGTGTCAAATTTTGGTTTCGACATTGTCTAAAACTTGTTCTGTATCAGGATTTTATCTTTAGCCCTGAAGTATGAGATAGATAGGCTATGATAGTGTTTAATACACTAAATGTAAGTATGTTTATTTAAAGGATCGCACAGTGCAGGCAGCCTTACAACTTTAAAGCATTTAAGTGGATGAAAAAATGTATGGTTTCGGCGGATTCAAATAGCGTCATACGTTCATTCCTATCATCGGCGATAGCTGTGTCATTTTGTCAGCTTGGTCCATTGCGCTCCCGTACGCGCCGGGCACGTTTGTAGTCATGGGAACCGCTGGAGTTCTGCCTTAAACTGGACAGAACCGGTGTGAGTAGCTACGGACACCCGCCCGAGCGCTGCCGTTTTTAATAAAATCATTCCTGTCACTTTTTGTAAGAGATATTACTCAAATGAGTACATGAACATAAATAAATTTGGGGTGTATGGCAAGCCCTCGGACCTTGATGTTGTGATACTACACCGCAGAGATCTATGTTTGTTATATTATGTAATAAATTTATAATTAAAACTGCCGTTCTTCTGTCATTTGTTCTCTTGTTCCTTCCATTTTACAAGCTTAAGACCGCCATTTCTAAAGGTAGGTTGTTGTTATACAAAACATATAAGAAACCAGAAAGGAATTCATCAAATTTACCTGTACATAGTAAGTAAACATACTGTAGTTTTGATTTTTTTAAATGTGCCATTTGGCTGAGTGATGAGCAGAGAAAAAACACCACGGGTATGCACTTTATTTTTGCTTCAAAGGACATTAAAATAACCTAGGGTAACAAGTCCATGACGGTTCCAGCTTTCTTCTAATCTTATAACTACAATCAACAACCTGCACTTTGAATTTCATTACATTCATTCAGTACACTCTTGTCCAGAGTGAACAACAAATAGAAGTATACATGTGCATAAAACAATGTACTAGTGCATGGGTCCCAAACACGACCAAGAGAGATTGCGTTTTTATTTTAACCTTAGCAATTGATGCACGATCCACCAAGTGAGGTGACCCTGGTGTAATTGCTTGTTTTAATTTCTCGATTTTAAGTGTCGATTGACAAAAACTAGAGGCCCAGGTGGAATGCTGTGGTCAGGGTTAAGAACCCTTGTGCTAGTTTACATACCAACACAATAAATAACAGAATTTTTAAAATGCACTGAATTTGTTTTGGTTCATAGGGGGGGTATACCTGATGATTCGGTGTGAAATAACCTTCAATGTTGAATGAGCCTATTCATTTATAAATCCCAGCCATAGGATTATTTTATGCAAATAATAATAGCACTGTATATATGATTATTATTATCTGAATTTGAACAAAAGCAGCCTTGATAAAAACCTAACCACAATATTTCACAGAGATTTAAATATTGCACACACATATCGCAATCTATGTTGCAACACTACATAAGTACACACATTATTATTACGTTGTTTGTTTTGCTTTTTAATTTCCATCAAATGCAGCGTAGTTCCCTAGACAACCACAGACATCCAGTCCTGGAAGATGGTCTGTAATGTACGACTTTTCCCACAGAACATGGATGAGTATTTGATGACACAAACAGGCAATTCCACTACATCTTCCACAGTTTCCAGCAAGCCCACTGAATTTAGTACAATCAAACGGCACTTGACTTAAACACAGAACGCATGTACAGTGCATGTTTGAAACGAGCTGCAGGAGGGGAGAGTTTTCACGTTCACAGTTAGCGATGCTGGTCTGTTGAGCCCTAGCATATCCTACTCACTCTGAAGCACACGGACAACGGAAATGTGCTACGCACCAGGGTTTGCACCTCAATGGTCCTTCATGTAGGACACATAATATGGACAGATGTGGATTTCCTTTCCTCCACTGGAAATGTCAGGGCTCAGCGGACGGAATACCCCAGGGGGCTTTTCACGGCAGGGAGGGCTTCTCCTCTTTGGGGACACCGTCTTCTTTGTCTGAAGATTCCTCCTTTTGTTCAAGTTCAAAGTTCTGCATTTTAAAAAAATATATATATCACATTAAAATGTACTTCTATAAAAAGCAGATATACTCGGTGCTATAACTGTATACTGTAACTGTGGATTCATCTCACTTTAGTGACCCAAAAATCCAAAATTAAACCCAACATTTCAATTCAAAATCCAAAACTGCATATAGCAACTGCAATTCGATTAGAGATTAATTCTAATTTGCATGTTCAACTAATCAGCGCTTGGCATCAAATAAAGACAGAAGAAGCTTTATCAGAGGGGCCCGTCATTTCTGACCCTGTGGACATGAACGCAGACTCGTAATGTCATGTTTACTCCTTTACTCGTCTTTAACAATCTGAGTAAATGCCATACCTCAAGTTCGCGCATCACTTCATCCATGAAATTGTTGGAGTTTTTCTTGTAAGACATCGCCAGCTTTATTGCATCTTTGAAAAGCTATGAAAAAGGCAGTATTAGTGTACAGTTCTTCTCACAGAGCTTTATCTGTATCATTATCTCGTTCTTGCCAGTAAAGGGATTTGGCCATTCCTCTTGTGATGAAGGATAAATGCCACCCTGATCCCAGCACTCTCACCTTGACCACATTGGTTCCATCAGCAGCAGACACGTAGTACAAAGGTAGACCCTGCTTCTTTGCAAAATTAAAGTTTCTCTGAGTCACCTTCATATCAGCTGGAACAGCACAGGACAGACAGAGTCACCAACACGGACAGTCACAACTACCAAGCTCCTTCAGATCTGTAAACCTTATTTTGCAAATTTATTTGACTTTTTTTTTACTTTTTTCTTTTTTTTTTTGCATGAAGTGCAAGTTTGACAGCTATTGGTGAGGTTGCATCAGTCAAACATATTTAAGACCAATTCACATCAGAATACTAATTCAAATGTAAGAAAATGCATCTGCAAATCCTTTACAAATTGTTTCAGAGATGGTTCAAACATTAAGAGATCTAGAATGAGCCACTCACCATCTATTTTGTTTGCAACAACTATGCACGGGATCTCTGGCCTGTATTCTCTCAGCTCTTTATACCAGTTTGTGAGATTTTTATAGGTGATTTTCCTCTGGACATCAAAAACCTACCAAGAAAATAAATGTTTACTTAATGTAGCACACAAGCACACTGATGAAAATGCTAAAACAAAGTCCTGATTAAACTGAAAAAGCTTATTGCAGCTGTTATGCCCTGCCATCATTATGAGCCACCAGATTGTGGCTGGAAGCGTTATTTAGCAGACGCTTTTATCTAAAGTGACAATGACTAAGCAGGGGGCAATGTGGGGTTAAGGGCCTTTCTTAAGGGCCCAACAGCAATGCATATTTTATTGTGGCTACACCGGGGCTTGAACCACCACCCTCCCGGGTCCCAGTCATGTACCTTAACCGCTAGGGCCACAGGCCGTCCCCAGCTGGGTTGACACTCAGCAGCCTGACAAACACTCACCATGATACAGGCATGGGCCTTGTAGTAGTAGGAGGGATGCATGCTCTGAAACCTCTCCTGGCCAGCCGTGTCCCAAAAGTCTAAAACACAGAAACAAGCATCAGCAGACTTAACATCAACAATGTCCCGAAAGGTCTAAAACACAGAAACAAGCATCAGCAGATTTAACATCAACAGTGTCCCAAAAGTCTAAAACACAGAAACAAGCATCAGCAGATTTAACATCAACAGTGTCCCAAAAGTCTAAAACACAGAAACAAGCATCAGCAGACTTAACAAGTGTCCCAAAAGTCTAAAACACAGAAACAAGCATCAACAGACCCACGCAGCACGCTTTTCACTCTATGGCAAGGACCAATCCGCTTGAGGATTTTGTACCAACTTCTAAAATGATTTAATTCGCGAAATAATATCTTGATCAGACATTCGTATATGCACTAGCTACAGCTGCTGATTGCTAGTGTGTCCTAAACAGTTTACGGTGCTTAAGTACAGGAGTGAACCAACGTCATAAAAAAATAAATGAAGGTAATTGGTCGGAACAAAAACCAGCTCACAGACCAGCCCTCTTGGACCGGAGTTGTGCGCCCCTGCTCTACGGTCAGACTGAAGGCTTTTTTCAGTACTGATATTGAGTACAGATTTAAAGTACAGATCCTCAAAGTTAAACAGTCCACCTTATTTCAATGAAAAATGTAAAAGGGTAAACCTCCATGGAACAGACCTACTAATACGGCTTTCCCGTCGATTGTAGTCGTGTACTTGTAGAGCGTTAGTGCGTATGTGGATAGCTGCTCCGGACGACTGGGCAGAGGTTCAAGATAAGCATCACATTCAGGCCTGATATCATAACACTGCATCATATCATTCCATACTGTGCATTGCGAAAGTTTGTTAGTTTTATAATAAAAAGTATGTTTTGGTTTGTTTTCCATCTCAGTCATGTACATGTAACAGGGCTCCAGCAGGTTGCAGCACTTCCTTTTCTGTGTGCTGTGCTAGTAGAAAATTATGAGATTATGAGAAATTTCATGAAAACTGGAGCTTATTACACCATTTTGTTTCCCCAGTAGGATCACTTAACGTTTGTCGGGTGTTGCAATGAAAAAACGCATCGTGGCACAAAATGTGATATTTAGAGGTCCATAACTTTGTAAATAAAAACCCAAAATCTTTGTAAATAATGTATGTAGAGATATTTTTCTATGTAGAATTCATATCTCACCAGTGGCTATACTGGTAATGGCAATCAGACTCCAGATTATGACTTTAGATTATGGGGGTATTACAAGTATATAAAGATGAAGTCAGGATAGTTGGAAGTGTTGTATAAACCGAGATGGCTCTCATGATGTATGATCCTCAAGATTTCAGGAATCTTAGATCTCATAATTGTCTACCAACACAGAAAAAGACAGATCCAAGAGGTGATGTGGTGCAACCTCCTGGAGTTGGCGTGGAATGGCTCAAGTCTTTTAAGACTTGATTAATGTACATTGCCTGACATGTTGCCAAATGATTTGTGGCATTTCGATTTGAAAGGATACTATCCATCCATGAGGAATCTTTCCATTAACCTGGAAGACAAAATGGGGACAAGCTGGTTGAAGCAGGGGCAGTTAATTGAAGCTGAACTGTAGCCTGAATCCCACACAATTCCCCTTAAACATATGGGAAATAAAACAGTTTGAGAGATTTGGTACATTTCCCACAATAACCTACCCTGTAACTGGCTCTGTAAGACTGACAAATTGGTAAATTTCCATGAAAAGACCATCGTCGCGGTAAAGTTTTTTGTCTTATTAATGTCAGTAGCATGCTAGAATGCTAGAATGTTCAACCTGAATAAGTACAGACCATGGAGAATTTTCCCTCCACATGAAGAAAGATGAAGTGCAGTAACAAGACAACGTGAATTTAAGCAGGACATCCCCCGCCAATCACTTCATCGCTTCATAGCTTAAACCATTAATTTCCTAGTGAGACAGCATTTGCAGTCCACAGAGCGTTAAGGTAACGTTAAGGAAATTCTCTAACGTTAGATAGCTGATGTTGCTATGTAACGTTGGTCTGTGATTGTGTGCGAATGAAGCGCTTTATAACTTAAATGCAGTCAATTTACCAGATAGTGAGATAAACGAGACACTACTGAGTTTCTAGCAATGTTATGCAAAGGCGGTACCAATATATTGCGAAATGTGGTGTAAAAAGCAGGCAAATACAGCTAGTCATAGCTGCAATATGCGGGTAGCTAACTAGCTGAGCGCTAGTGGCCATGGCAACTTACTTCGATTTTCCAACCGCGCTATCTCCGAGACAAATGATCTTAACTTGCTCATCTGTGTCGTATTTCTCCTGATCCAGTTCAGAGATGTCACTTGTTCCTCTAGCCATCTCTCGTCCTCCCCAGACTCTGGCAAAACAGCCCACTGCCGAGAGTGTATTATCATTTAGCAAACGTAATTTAACTACGGACAGCCAAGATTCGCTGATGCGATTAGCCTAGCTAGTTGGCGCTTAGCTAATTTAACGATAAACCGTTGCAGAATCCGTTTGCTTTGCCAGTTAGCTAACTCTTAACGTAGGCTAATTCATTTTCGGATGAATCAATCTAGCTAACGTTTTCCAATAGGATATTCTGTGTATATTAGCTATGACATAACTTGTTTTTCATATAACATCTAGATAAATGAAAGAACAACAAATCTCATGTTGCTAGCTAGCCGATGGATAGCCCGTGCTGTTATCATCTCTTCCAGTGTCGGTTTCTATGCAACGTAAAGACGCTTGCACTAGGGCCACTTTTCCGGAAATGGGCTGTTCGCGCTATTGCCTGATACATCGCTTTTATAATTTGGATTACATTAACGATTGAGGTCATATTTAATTTTCAGGATTTTTCAAAAATGTGTTTGGATATTTTAATGCCATATTCGGGCATTTGATTGATTTAGCCAAAAACGTTCCATCCTGATATGAAGTCAATAAACTGAATGCTGAAAAAAAATCCAATCAATTCTTTTTCATTTACAAAATGATTCATATCGCAAAAAATACTTTCCGATGTTCACATTCTTTAATTCAGCTAATATCCTATTCAAAGCAGACTATACATTCATGTCGCAGAAATGTGCAGTCGGCATGGGGGACATTTTTTAAGCCATTTTACTTTGTGTATGTAAAGTTAAGAGAGAATAATAATTTGATTAGGTAACATTAGATATTTGTGTTCATTTTCCTTATCACAGAGGCACTTCTTTAGTTGAAGGACTTGTTCAGACTCCTGGCCATGGGACCAGGTTCCTCCCTGCCTTTCATGGGAGGTCCGCCAATGGTGCTACAATGGCAGGCTAGTATAATAGCAGACTGGTATAAACCTCCTGTACCAGCCCAAGGAAGCCCTAGTTCTTGGTCATTCATCTTAGTCTATTCTTGATTATCTTGTCCACCCGGGGGTGTTTTGTCCTGCTCCAAAACAGAAGCCAAGGTACTGAGTGTCTTCTATGGCCAACTTGCACTTCTTCACATTCAACACATTCAACACATCAAGGTCAACCCTGCAGCCATAATCTAGTTAAGGACCTCTTTTAGGTGCAACAGAAGCTGCATTATGGCAGCATATTTGAGAAGTATTTTCATCAACTGCTGCAGTGTAGCTGGTGTCCCCTCTAGGCCAAATGGAATCACTTGGTACCATTCAAAAAGTGATCGGATGGTGGTGTATGGCTTTGACAATGGAGCTAGGGCTCTGCCAGTTTGAGCATAGTTGTGGGTCCTACTTTTTCTAATGGCATCAGTTTTTCGACTCAGCACCTAGCATGGGATGTGTGTATAACTATTTTTGTATCGTGCATCTCTGTGTGATTAAACTGCATTTGACATAGCTGTGTCATCAGTTTGGAGGTCCAGTTGGCATCTTAGTCTGGAAGAATTTTAGCCAATATACCCACCTGGGTTCAACTTGATGTGTGGGATAGTAATGTTCAGAGTGAGGAGGCTTGAAAAGAACAGCCAAGTTTTCTGACACCCAGTACATGAATAATAGTCATTTGGCACAGTGCAAAATAGGTCTGGGGTTATTGGATTGAAGCTTAACTGTAATCTTAAAATCATTTACAAAATTGTGCTTACACTTACACATCTATAAAATAACCAAGACCAGAAAAGGTTTCTTACGTTGTTTTTAAATGGCCTATCTGTGTCTTATGCACCTGTGATATATAAATCTCAAATGAATTTTAATTTAAGCCCATGTGAAACTGCTTTACAATTACTGTCTTTTGAATTTGACCAATAACTGCAATTTTCCTCTAAATAAGGTTATATTTCAACAATTTCTCAATTCTTCATACCTAAAATTGATTATCAATGAAATGTTATTCTTGAAGCACACACGGCAAACTTTATTGATTTGCATGCAGCCTACGTGAGATACAATTAGGTCGTAAGGCCACTTCATAAATGTGCATTAGGGTTAGGCATGATTATGATTTTCTGTTACAATCACAAATAACCAGCAGCAATCATATTAATTATGAGATGCTTCACTGCTTTATTAGTTTGTTTGCAGCACATTGTTGAGCGATGTCTTTACACTCATGACAAAATGCTGTTCTTAGATTATATATGTAGCAGGACACTAGTCTTCTTTGTCCAAAAAGACAGGAGTAGAAAACTCTGAATGCCGGATTCCAAAAGAGAAACTTGGGAATTTCTTCTTTGTGAACGTGACCTGGGAAAAACAGAGAAGTTGATAACTTAATTTAGCATTGGAGGTAAAACAGCATGTCAGTCCAAGTTCAGTCAAACCAAAATACATTTTATATTGTTCATTAAAAAAATTTCCAGCAATGGCTGAAATCTTAATGTGACAAAACAGCATTAGTGGCACAATTAAAATAAAACTATTTAAGGATGGGGTGATGATTGTACTGGTCTAAGAAAATGTATTGTGCCACAATAAAATATAGATTCATAGAACTTACTCCTTCTGGCTGGTAGGCTCCTGGTCCTGGTTTCTCTGTGAGATCCCCAGGCATAACATTGCGACCGATCATGCTGTACTGGGGAGGCTTGTATTTGTAGCTGCTGGGTTCCACCATTTTGTAAGTTCCGGGCCCTGGTGTCTGTATGATAAAATACATAGACAAATTATTAATACTTGAATCACAGTCATCAAAAACACACAACAGTACAATTTGTTTTGGGTTACAACAACAACCATTACAATATTAGTGTTTATAAAATATATGTGGTTATAAAAATGTGGTCCTATAAAACATACGTTCACCCACTTCTTGGGGGCAGCCAATACCCAAGCGACTAAGGTGCTGGACTGGCACCTAGAAGGATGGTGGTTCAAGACCCAGTGTAGCCACAATAAGATCTGGCACCCTAACCCCAAATTGCTGCTGGGGGGATTGGCCCCTGCTTAGTCCAATCAACGGTAAGTTGCTTTGGATGAAAAGTCAGCTAAATAACTCTCATGGCTGAATTAGTCACAAGATGTGCTAATGCACATTCATTAAAATAAAATAAAAATTGGCCAAGGAAAAGAAAACCAGCAATTATATTTTGCAGTTGGCATAGATCTCGGCTGAAGTGTATGCAACATTTGCATACTGTTAAATGTGATACTTGCTGGGAGAAGATTATGTCCTTTACCTTTTGAAGGTCCTCATGAAAACTGCCAACCTTGCTCCTCCCAGTGAGGGAGAAGTTTGGGGCAGAGGGTTTGTTCACAGTCTTGGTTCCAAGTACGGAAGGCAAAGAATAAGCTGCAGGCCCTGATTACCGGAGGAAGGAAAGCACAATATCATTCAGCACACATGATTTGCAGAATCCATTTTAAGGATAATTTTATCTGTATACCAAGGACTATTACAGGATACAAAACATCTGAATCAAGGATTCTCAAACTCAGTCTTGGGCTCCCCTGTGTATGCTGGTTTTTGTTCCAATTACATCTGTGACCCCGGAATTTGAAGGTCTTAATTACTCTTAAAAGGGATGTTTACACTCCATAGCCCACTTTAATGCCTACCATGAATCTTTATTCAGTATTCAATATTCAATATTCAAGGTTCAATATTCACATACAATACTTGAGTCATTCAATATGATATGGATATAATTCCTTAAGAATTTTTTTTTTATTTCATTAGTCAGAAAGGAAAAACTTTCATTTTTTGTGAAAGTTTTTGTGTTTGTTTCATTTCAAGAATTCAAAGTGAAGACAAAGTGAATGGCAATAAGCCAAACCTGCATTGCGGTAGTACATCAAAGGTAAATTATGGAAACTAGCACACATTTTGTGCAGCCTTATTGGGATAAGACTAGCATACACAGTATGCCCAAGTAACACATTTTGTGAAAAACTACCCTCATTGTGCATGCAGGATGGATACACAGATTAATCAATGAGGTATGTTTTGCAAGACTGTAGCAATATATACTCTGTGAGCACTTTATTCGTTTTTTACTACTTATTTTTTAGACTTATTGGTGGTCTTCTGATGCTGTAGCCAATCCACTTAGTAGATTGATGCATTGTGTGTTCAGCGATACTCTTCTGCATACCACTGTTGTAATGTGTGGTTATTCGCATTACTGACACATTCCTGTCAGCTTCAACCAGTCTTGGCCCTTCTCCTCTGATCTCTCAGTAACACATTTTTGTCCACAGAACTACTGCTCACTGGATTCTGAAGGTTGATGTGGACATTAACTGAAGCTCCTCACCCATATTTGCGTGATTTTATGCATTGCACTGCAGCCAAATGATTGGCTGATTAGATAATCACATGAATAAGTAGGTGTACAGGTGTTCCTAATATAGTGCAATGCATACAATACAACCACAATTCAGGAGTTCACTTCAAATGAATCTCCCAATCATTTAATAAGCATACATATATAATAATAAAAGTATTTATTACCTGGGGATCTAGGATTAAGGAGGCCTCCTGTCCGTGCTGACATTGAGAATGCTGGGGGACTGAAATATGCAGACTTTCCGGATCTTTCTGGAGCATATTTGCCTAGGAAAGGATAGGACATGTTTTTCTATGAGTACCCACCTCTGAAGCTTGGGCATTTTCAGTAGAACGGTTTGCCTTAAGCATTGTATGTAACTGGCCTGGCCCAGGAGTCTGGAAGCGAAGGCAATCTTTGGGACGACTATAAAGTGAGTAGGATGGTGTTCCACTACGCCCTATCCGGGTGATATTGGATGGGACCAGGTAGCTGGGTCCAGGGGACATCTCAGAAGTTCCCTGACCGCGACGTATGCCAAAACTGAATGCTGGTGCTTGTAGTTTCCTTGGATCATGAAAATCATATCCTTAAAAAAATGATGAAAAAGTACAACAGCAATCACAAAAACACAAAAATAAATCTATATTTGTAAATGGTAAACATTGGATTGTATCAGAATATATAAACTATACAAACCAATAAGACTGTGAAATAGTCCAAGACCACTTGTCTCATTTGCTTACCCATTCATTTTAAGTCATTTTAATATTTTCCAGTTGCATGGAGGGAGCAATAAACTATAAAGTGGACCAAAGATTTGGAGAGACTGATTTTGTCAGTAGAGCTAAATGATTTGACTGCAAGATAATCAACAGCATGACGTCATCGCTCATTACCTGTGCTACCGGGAAGGGCGTATTTTGGCCCAGGGCTGCTGTAAAGGGCTGCAATGGGGCCTCTTGGCTTGTGAGGCCTCCATACACCTACCCACACTTCCGTCTGTGACATTTTGTCCTAGAAGTGGAACAATAAAACAAGAAAACTACACTGAACACATCCACTCATTTAAGTTACAAATTGTTTCAATTACTTTTGTTGAAATGTTACCTTCGTAAATTCAAACGATAACTACTGAAAAGCTCTATTCAAACGAGAACAATTAATTCTAAAAGCATTCCCGATCCGTGTGAATACACTCTTCACAGATGTGTGCCCCTGAATGAAAAACTATTACTGTTCGGATCAACAGCATGCATGACACTTTTCAAGGTGTATCTACTGTGATGTAGGCCAACTCTCCGTTTCATACGCAACAATAGAGCACGGGTGTAGCCGTAGCGAGTCAACGCGCCGACCTATTTCACAGGCGCGTTATATTTATATCCAGGTGAAATAAATATAAATAACACGTTAACTAACAAACGTTTTTTAAGTTATGCATTCTCAATGCAAATAATTACATTGTTGTTTTATTTATGCTTTATGGTAAGTAATTATGTAGGATATAACTTCGCTTGCAAGCATATGGGATGGTAGGCTAACTAGTGGAGTAGAAAATAGTGGAATTTTATTGTAACAGCTAACTAGCTGTTACAATAAAAAGGCTAACTTACAGCCTTTTATTGCATTTGCTAATTTTAGGCTGGATTTATAGCATAGCATAGCAGATATTGAGATCTTTATTTTTATTTTTTTGAAAATCAGAAACCCATTCTCGGAAATCAGTCTATCAATTTTAACTAGCTAATAGTTAGCTATAACTCAAAATGATTTCGGTAAGACTGTTAGGTAACCTAGTACGTTTTTTACGGTTGATTAACGCTGCCCCAGGAAAGCGTCTCGGTAATGTTAGCTGTTAGTTGGGTTAGTTACAAAGTTTGCAGCTATTTCATACTAGGCAATAATATTAAATAAAATCAAATAATTAAATTTAAATCGGCATGTCAGAAATGTCCACTCTACAGATGTATGTTACAGTCAAAATAGGCTAACTAAGTTAGTTAACAGTTACAGAGCTATTGCTAGTTAGTAAAACATGCAAATCAGTCCATTTAATCTGATCAAAATATTTACTGTATACATGTATTTATCTTCCAGAAATAACAGAACTGTCCATTCATAATTTAGATTTTTAAATAAAAGGAAAACCTGTCAAAAACTTCGGCTCAGCACTCCAGAGGTTGCAGCATGTCGAGCTGGCCCCACACAATGCTCTGATTGTTTATAACTTGTTTCTTGGTGATGAACGCGCTCAGTTACCATGGCGATACTTTTGAGTGACGTGCGGCATTCCACCACATCTCCTGCTCAATGACAAAAAATCTGCAGAAAAGACAGCGTAGTATTTCTTTATTGTTATATTAATCTTTTGTTTTAATTTAATTCAGATAATCTGTTTCATCATTGCAAAACGTTTAGGAGTAAAATACAGAAAAGACTTGCTCCAGAAATCTGACAGAGGGCAGTGCGATTCAACATTTGAGAAGGATAATCTGCATAACATCTGAGCAAGCAAAGTACAACCTAAAAGTAGGCTAAAATAAACTTGAACTTATATAAACAAAAAAATATTTTGTTTTGTACTATTCCATTATGTATTTATTTTATTATATTTAGGCTAGGCTATATATATATTGTATTTGTAGGGTAAGCTACTGGATGGTCTTCGCTGCTCACTGTTGGAAACAGAAACAGAAACTATCAGCCGTAAGTCCTGATTGGCCAGTGGAGACTGCCCTAAATATTTTTTCCATTTGGTCATCTGCACATCTGCGGAGTGTGCCCTTCAGTTCCTACTGTAAGAAACGCGGAGGTAAGATTATTACAGATAATTAAAATAGTTTGTTTTCTACTCACCTTGTTAATGCCATGGGTAAATAATATAGCCCAGTTACCAATGTAACGCTGACAGTGTTGACAAAACAGTGAATAGATCGCAAATGTGGTAAACTCGTGTCATGAACTGTTCATTTTTGTGATGGATAATATGGCTACACACACGAACCCACGCAGACATGCGCACACACACTTCAATATGAATGTTAATGTTAATTATTACAGTTAGCCTATATTTTTGTTAATTTAATTTTCTGTACTGTTAGTCCTCATGATAGTCTTGGCTTCTCACAATTGACATCTGGATTTACTGTAGGAAAGACGATTGCATGTTCAAACTGGTCAGAATGTTGACTGAACTTGGAGGACATAAATTCTTAAAATTGAAAAAGTGTCTGAAGGTCCCCACCTCTATTTACATGTACATCTGTCTGCCTTGCAAATCAATGCACCTCCTACACCAGCAGCTGCGTGCATCTTTTCCATGTGGTCTTTAAGAGAAATTCCAGGTGAATCCCAAAGTGTTGGGAATATTGCTGATGAGAAAGCAGTTTGTGCAACTGCGGCAGCTACTGTGTGGCTAGGAAATGCAGGGTGTTCATTTTATGCTCTCTCCTTGCCTTAGTCCACAGTGAGCTTCATCTGAGCCGAGACCACTCTCATCATGTCTCATCATGTCTCAATTACTGAGAGTGTGTGGAATAGCACTGAGAGCCAGCTCCTGTGTTTCTGCCTGTTGCCTCTGAAGTGAAATACTTGGATACTTTCGTCTTTCGTATCATTACCCTATTCTGTTGCCCACCTTTCCCCCGAGCCCCGTCTAGATTATCACCTTCCCTCATGTATTTAACCCTCAGTCTCCGCAGTAACCTTTGTCAGAACGTTGATCATTTTTAGTGCCAAGTTCCTTGTACGCCTGACAATTGAGATTCCGTACAACACCCCTTTGATTCGTTTTCCGAGTTTGCCTTGCCCTCTTGTTTTGGTTGCCCATCTGTTTCTTTAGTTTTTGATTATTTGCTTGGTTTTTTCGACTCTGCCCTTTTGTACCTTTGCTTTTCTGGCATTGTTTGTGGATCTCTTGGCTTTGTACTTGGACTGTTTAAACAACGTTTTTTGGATTATCCTGTGGTCTGCTTTTGGGTCCTCAGTGTCGTATATAACAGAGACCAGGTGTAGCAAAAATGCAAAATATATCCAAAATATGCAAACTGCAATCTGCCTGTCCTGTTGTTGTGGCTAACTAGTGGTTTGCATTTTGCAGCGTAGCCTCTGTAGTTCCGCCTGTGAAGTCATCTATGGACTGTAGTCATTGACAAATCCACACTTGCCACACTTGTTTCTGATCTGTTGGGCAGTTTTTTTTGCTCACCAGTGCTCTCTTTGTTCCAAACTTTATTTTGGCAAGCCTGTGGCTCTGACTGTTTTTTTCTTACTCCGCAGCCTCATAATGGCTTCCTTTCATTGGCACAACCCTGGTCCTCATGTTGACATAACAACCAATAACGAATCAAAAGCCTAGAATCAAGTCTAAATACTGAAGGCTCTCTTACACCTGTACCCCTACTAAAACAATGTTTAATAAAATTGAAATTCTTTACTTTAACCACATGTGAATTGTTGGATTACAAAAGAGTGGAGCACAGAGCCAAAACAATAATATACAGATGTAGCAAGGTTAACTGAATAACTGTTTATGCCCTGTATCAAATATTTATTTATTTATTCATTTATTTATTTATTTATTTATTTATTTATTTATTTATTTAGATAAGAAGTGCATATAAGGCAGAGTATTTGCACTGTGTCCTGTGTGTTTATGAGATGTGTCTTTGGCAGGTCTCGACTCTGACAAGTCACAAGCTCAAATGGAGAACACGGTCAGCTTCCCCAAGCTGATCCGCAAAAAGAGGGATGGGGGGCAGTTCACCCTGGAGGAGATTCAGGCGTTTGTGCTGGCTGTCAAAGACAAGACCATTCAAGATTGCCAGATAGGTAAAAAAACAATGATCATTTTATAATAATGAACAAACACACTGTTATGGACTTTCTGTCCAATGTAATGTTGTGTCTAGGACAGGGCTCCCAACCCTGTTCCTGGAGATCTACCATCCTGTAGGTTTTCATAGCCCTAACAAAGCCACATTCAAAAAGCTATGGATATTGTTGAGCTGCTAATTGGTAGAATCAAGTGTGCCAACTTAGGGGTGAGTTGAAACAAACATCACCAGGAACACGGTAAGGCAGGGAGGGGGGTCTGAGAGGGACAGAATAGCTGAATGTGGAGAGATGGCATGCGTCCTTATTTATTCAGCAAACGAAACAATCAACAATCTTCTACATTCACCCTCACTAGTCCATCCATCCATCCATCCATTATCTGAACCCGCTTATCCTGAACAGGGTCGCAGGGGGGCTGGAGCCTATCCCAGGATACATTGGGCGAAAGGCAGGAATACACCCTGGACAGGTCGCCAGTCCATCGCAGGGCACACACACCATTCACTCACACCATTCACTCACACACTCATACCCACGGGCAATTTAGACTCTCCAATCAGCCTAACCTGCATGTCTTTGGACTGTGGGAGGAAACCGGAGTACCCGGAGGAAACCCACGCAGACACGGGGAGAACATGCAGGCTCCGCACAGAGAGGCCCCGGCCGACAGGGATTCGAACCCAGGACCTCCTTGCTGTGAGGCGGCAGTGCTACCCACTGCACCATTACCCCCCCCCCACTAGTGTCAGCCCCAAATTGGCTGGTTTTTCAATAGTAATGGTCTGCATTTATATAGCGCCTTTATTCAAAGCATTATACAATTGATGCTGCTCATTCACCCATTCATACGCTCACACACCAACGGTGATTTGCTGCCAACCAGCTCTTCGGGAGCATTTGGGGGTTAGGTGTCTTGCTCAGGCACACTTCGACACACCCATTAGCACTTGAAACCGTGCTTGAGGGTTTTCAGCGCATTTGTCCCTGGTTATGGGTATGCACTCTGTTGTATGTCGGGCTTGTGATGAGCGGTGTACTGCCCCCTAGGGGCCATGCTGATGGCGATATGGCAGAGCGGCATGGTTGCCGAGGAGACGCTGGCACTGACACGTGAGATGATGCGTTCTGGGGAGGTGCTGAGCTGGCCGAAGGAATGGACAGGGCTGGTGGTGGACAAGCACTCCACAGGCGGTGTGGGAGACAAGACCAGCCTCCCCCTGGCTCCAGCGCTGGCAGCCTGCGGCTGTAAGGTGCGTATCACTGGGCTAGCCAATTTTCTGCCCACAACAGCACCCCTGCAGCCTGACGGTCGTGCCAAAAGGGTAATCTTGCGTTGTAATCTCAGGCCTGCATGTTTGCAAATCAATCAGGGGAAAACATTTTTTAAAAGAGAGCAGCCTCGTATACCGGAAAGGCAGCTCTGGTTTCCAGCAGATTCAGTGTTGTGGTTAGTGTGATTGTCTCTCCTGCAGGAGACCTGGATTTAAGGCTCACCTGTTCCTGTTTGTTCGTCCCTGTTTTACTCAATTTTCAAAAAAAAAAATTTCAACTCAGGGGGGTTGGGGAAAGGCAATCTTAACTGAAATAGGTCCATTGGAGCAACTTAGAGGGTCCATTTAGAATGGAGTCAGCTTCAGTCAAATCAGCCAAAAAAAACGCATTGATGGCTGCGAGAGCAGACTGCCGCTGAAGTCATACGCTCTCGTGGTTAGCTTGCTATATTTACCACAGCATGACTTCGTGACGCTTCTAGATGCGGATTAACACTCTTGTAACATGCAGCGAGTTGCAGGAAAAGGGTCTTTGTGCTCGTAGAAGTCGCATTTTGACTGAAAAAGGCAACCGTCAAAAAATAAATAAGCATTGTCCAAAAGTCCAAGGGTGTCAAGGTTATTAGAAGCAGTTGCACTTTACCTCAACTGTAGATGTACAGTAATTCAAATTTTTTGTTGAGTGATTAATTCAAGGCATTACCTTGCACAAGTGATGGTGATGAAATCACTGATTTGACATCGGTTAGGTTAGTAATACAGGACATTGTAAACACGGTAGTAGAACATGTTGCAGCACTCTTTGTTGACACTGCGGATCATTCCCTGCTTTTAAATGTTTTGTCTGGTGTTGGATTTCATCTCTATATGCACATTCTTGGTTCCATAATTACTTAACAGAGCAGACACATGAGCCAACATCACATGTTTTAGAGGAGACAGTATGCTGGTCTACGCTCTCCCAAACTGGCAGCGGTTTAGCACAGTGCAGGGATCATACAAACACCCAAAATAAGCATAACAAATCCCAAAAATAAGGATCAATGATGGGACATTGGCTGGGCTTTCCTGGCAGTGCCGGGCGGTGTGACACTGTGCCCTGCGTTTGGCAGGTCCCCATGATCAGCGGCAGGTCTCTAGACTTCACAGGAGGGACCCTGGATAAACTGGAGTCCATCCCCGACTTCAACATCCACCAGTCAGTGGAGCAGGTAAACCCGAACACATGTGGGAATTCCCTCCTGGAAATAAAATAAATATGCACCACAATGGTTAACCTTACTTAAATCTAAGTGGATGTGACCTGGCGACACATCAGAACTGAGGGATATGCGATCATAGGACCTCATTCAGCCATGAAACGTTATTGAAATACAATGCAGAAGCGCAATTTCAGAATCATTTCAAAGTAGTTAATAACAGAATAATTTCACAGCATTTTTGCTCAGGGGGGAGGGGGTGTATTCAGGTTTTTGTTGCCACCAGTTACCCTGGCTCAATCAGCGGATTAGCCATATACTGGACACCAACGCTGATTCACTTGTAGATTAGACCACAATATAGACATACAGGCACAAGCACAATCACCAGCTGCTCTTCATATCACAGAATGTGGCTAATGTTTCAGGTCATGTTCTGCAAATATTTGGGCTAATTGGTTCATTGAGAGCATAAATTGGTCTGAAATCTAGAAACAGATATGGCCTTCCTTGCCCATCCCTAGATATTGCAGACTCCGCACTGGCATGAATATGGCCTAAACTTGGCTCGTCATTCAGACGGATGCTGTGTCTCAGTTGTTTCTTTGACACCTGCAGGTGAAGAAGATTTTAGAGGATGTTGGCTGCTGCATTGTGGGCCAGACACAGAACCTGGTCCCGGTTGATAAGGTGTTGTACGCCACACGGGATCAAACCGCCACTGTCGACAGCTTGCCGCTCATTACAGGTGAGGTGCAGATCAGATACATACAAACTTCGCACACCTGTCACCTCAGGAAACATCTTACCCATATTGAAGACTATAAGATAGTAGCATTCATCTTTTCTTTGAGAACATCTAATGAAACAATGAAGCCAATACCCTGTGTGTTGTATTGTGTAGCAGTCGTTTTTTAATAGTCACAGATTTTCTTGAGGTTTTGGTTTCTCATGCAGGAATGCATTCCGCCAGTGATAGATTGATGACAGTTTACACACTGACCGTTCACAGCTTCAATTCTCTCAAAGAAGGGAGCCGAGTCCTTATTCACCCTGGTTTTGGATGTGAAGTACGGGAAGGCTGCTTTGTTCAAAGATATCACCAGTGCCAGGGAGATGGCGCAGTCCTTGGTAAGATGGAACCTGGGCCCTGTTTTACAAAGCAGGATTACTCAATTAGCTGGATTACAGCATTGAGTAAAAACCCTGAACTCTCCCAAATCTGGAACATAGACTGAAGCTGTTCTGGGTTCTGCTCAGTGCAGTTATCCAGCTAACCCAGTTATCCTGCTGTGTGAAATATCCCCTGCTGCTGCTGACATAACACAATGGAACACAATGACAAGAACAGGCCATTCAGCCCAACAATGCTTGCCATGTGAAGAAAGGTTAGCTTTGTGTTTCCAGCTACAAATTTCTCATGAATATCACAATTCCAGTGCAATAAAGAGATGTCTTATTTAAGCATTTATAATAAACTAGTAGTGTAGTGTTGGTGAAGAAACAATAAACAGAAATCACTTATTGACATAAGCTAAATTCACTTCAACGGATGCTTAGTCTTGCTGATGTATTATTCATAAAAGAGGAGTGCCTGTTTCCTACCAACAACGTGTACCTAATGCTTAGTTTACCTAAAAACTAGATAGTATTTGGCACTGTATCAGGCCTTGTCTTGACCTCAGGTGACGGTGGGGAACAGCCTGGGCATCATTACAGGGGCCGCCCTCAGCAGGATGGACACCCCCATCGGGCTGTGCGTGGGGAATTCTCTGGAGGTGCTGGAGTCCCTGGAGTGTCTGAAGGGCCGAGGGCCAGCTGACCTGCGTGGGCTGGTCACCTACCTGGGTAGGGGAGGAGCGAGTGGGAGTCCGGCCTCTCATCCATCAGCTGTGGACTTCCACCAAGGATGTGAATAGTCCCGACTCACTCACACTGAGTCACGCTGAGACCCAAAATAAATGTACAGTTTCTTTTGGGCCGACATTAGCGGTCACCTGGCAGTCGGAGGGTTGCCGCTTGGCAACCTTGCCCCTGGTTGTGTCAAAGTGTCTCTGAGCAAGACACCTTGCATGGCCGCCTGTCCCTGTGGGTGTGTGTGGGAATGGGTGAAAGCGCTTTGGATGAAATCGCTGTATGAATGCAGTCCAATTACCATCCATTTTTCAGCAAACCCCAATCAATCATGGCAATGAGCAACAACAAACGTTTTTTTTAGGTGAACTGCCCCTTTAACCTCTTTAAATCATGCTTACAGGTGGTCTTCAATGCTTAAAGGTGGTCTTTCATGTTTGCGTGGTGGTCTTTCATGTTTGCATGGTGGTCTCTCATGTTTGCATGGTGGTCTCTCATGTTTACAGGTGCTCTTTCATGTTTGCGTGGCCCTGTTTCCCCCCAGGAGGACAACTGCTGTGGATGAGTGGAAAGGCCCCCACCCTGGACTGTGGGGAGAAGGAGATTTGCAGGGTCTTGGAGAACGGGGAGGCCTTGCAGAAGTTCCAGGCCATGCTGCAGGCCCAGGGGGTGTCCGCAGAGAATGCCCGCATCCTGTGCTCCATGGACACAGACTACTTCCGAGTCTTGAAACGGGCGCCTTCTGTGGTGGTGCTTAAAGCCAAGACGGAAGGTTTGCATCGAATTTCAATACTAACTTCCCTATTGAAAGCATCTGTATTGATTTAACCATCTCCATTCACAATACAGTAGCCATAGGAAACATACTATAAATATAAAAACGACAAAATGTTTGCACAATATTTCCCAACACTTGTGGCAGAAAGCAGAACTTACAGTGAGCTCAGCCTTCCAGGCGGTTTGCCCTGCAGTCATCTTCACCTAAAAGACAAAACAGTTCATTCTTTTTCACTTTTTCACTGGAACTGTGAATATTAAAAGCAGGGCTGTGTGCGGCTTGCAGACTCCCTAAAAACACTCACAATGGTACAGGTGGGGATATCTTGAACCATGTTTTGGGGTAGTCTGCAAACTGCGAATCAACCCTTCTTGAAGAAGGAACAAGACAGCAAGAACTGCGCCACGTGCGTAGTACTTGAACCACTATTTGAGCTACAAGTTCCTTCAGGGGAAATGAGCCATACATTATTTAGGTCAAAGCTACCATGTTTGTATATTCTGGTGTCTAACTGCCCTCTTTGCATTTTGTGTTGCAGGCACAGTGCTCGAGGTGAACGGTTTAATAATAGCTGAAGTCCTTCACAAATTGAGCGGGGGACGAACACAGACTGGAGAACTCGATGATCACAGTTCGGGGGCTGAGCTACTGGTCACCGCGGGGATGGAGGTGAAGAAAGGTAAGCTTTGTGTTTCCAGCTGCACACTTCTCATCAATCTCACAATTCCAGTGCCGTGCAAAGATGTCTGTAAAATCCTTCATATTATAATAATGGTGATCAAATTAAATTGACTCATTGTAATGCAGAGCAGCTTAATGACACTGGTTTAACATTGGTCACCATGCCGGACTCTGCAGGTCTGGTATCTGTATGCGATTTCAGTGTGACTCACTGACTGGGTTTCCCTCTGTTGCAGGTGACCCCTGGGTCAGAGTGCATTGTGGGACACCAGAGTTCAACGCTAAGCTCCAGGCCTGCTTTCAGGAGGCGCTAGTGATCGGGGCCGCTGACCACTACCACCCTGATGGAACCTTGCTAGTTTCTGAGTTCATCCCTCCAACATCTTTTAAAAAATAGATGATGCAGTGAGGGCTTGGTCATCCGCTTTTATGGGGGAAATAATTAATTAATTAAATAAATAATTAAGAGGTAAAAAAAAAGTATTATATGGTTGTAATATTTAACTATATCACACAGTCTCCGTTTGATTGAGAAATACTTCAAAATGAAAGTTCCATATTGTTCTCAACATGAACTGGGACAATGTTCAAAGCCCTGTGTAAGTCTTTACATATTATTTTGAAAAACTCATGTCAGTTTGCAGTGCTTTCCCTGTTTGTTAAACCCAAGTGAATGCTCTAACAGCAGTTGCTTGTTGTCGCTGGATGGCCAGTTCTGTGTTGTACGAGTTAAAGATCTAAAAAATGTTAAATATTTCCAGGAAAGTGCACAGAGCTCAAAGCTCAACTCGTGATGTGATCCTTGTGCATAACAAGTAGATGATGCAGTGAGGGCTTGGTCACCATCTTTACGGATGACTCACGGCCTGTTCCACAAAGCAGGGGTAATGCCTTAACTGCGCTGAGTAAAACCTGGACCCCGCCCCACATCTGGAACACAGACTGAAGTGAGGAGGGTCCACCGGATTTTACTTTATGCAGTTATCTGGGTAACTCAGTAATCCTGTTTTCTGGAACAGGTCCTAGGTCAAGAGAAATCCTCATGAGAGCATTCAATCCACTGCTGGACAAAATAATACATAATGTTACAAATACATTCCCGTTGGAAATTCACTGGGGAAAGCACAAAAATATGCATGTCCAGTAAACAGTGGCTTTTCATATTGTCGCTAAAAATTATATTCTGTATGGGTATACAGTGTATTAGATATATTCAGACACAGTAATTTAAAATCAATCGGTATAACATATTTACCCAGGCGAGTAACAAACTGGCAGACATAATTTTGAAGATTTTGAGAAAGTCTGCTTGTAAATTGATTATGAAAAGTATTACAAAAATAATTATTTCAATAATAATTAAACACTTTGAGCCTTAACCTTATTATTTTCACTGTAAAAACATGGCAACTTTAAACACCAGTCTACAGGCAAATGAAAAACGATAAAAGGAAAGGCTATAAACATTAGTGACTGAAAAATTGATTTTACAACTGGACCTGATAACAAAGTCAATAAGTTCAAGTTCTACTGAGCAGACCAATGTCCTGTATTGGCTTCTCATCCTGTGCCCTCTCATGTACTCGCCTTATGTTTCCATCATGTTTGCACGAATCATTGGATAATTTATCCAGTTAAAGACCCTCGTAAAGACCCTTACCCTGTGTAGCACAGGTACTCTGAACACGCCACTGGAGGAAGGGAGGGAGAGTGAGAGAGTGAAAGAGAGAGAGGAACCAAGGCAATAATGTTACAGCCTTTTAAATTGGGATTGTGTATAAAAAAAATACTGAAAACATTTGAATAAATCATTTTTTTTAGAAAAGCTTTAAAATGGAGGGGTACGTAGAGTCATGCTGCATACAGTTCTGGTCTGCAGGCTTTGCAGGGCCATCTGTGAGGTCGCTCGCTGCCATTGGATTGAGCTCGCCCAGCACTTATTTCGATTGGTGGAGGGAGGTTCAGGCCGAAACACACAGTCCAGGCTGGCCCCGCCCTATTCTGCAGGCTGTAACGAGGGGCACTTAATTGCATTGGGAAGCAAGAGAGTGGGCTCTTACTTATTTCTATTGTTTGCTCGCTCCTTTTCCTACTCCTAGCCCTACCACAAAGGATGCACTGAGGTTTGTACGGCTCTGTTCTGCAAGCCCTCCCAGCCATCCATAAGGCCATAAAGGCTGCCTGAGGGGTAAACACAGAGCAGATCCGGCCACAACAGGACAGACTTATTTATTTAGGTTATCTGTATATCTGGATGTGGGTGGAAACCCACGCAGACACAGGGAAAACATACAAATTCCATACAGAAAGCCCCAGGTCGGATTTGTAAGCCAGTCATAAGTAACATTTGGTCTCATGTGCTGGTCAGCTTGCTGACTTCCCCCTCCTGGAGCATACATTGTTAGCCCCCACCGTTGGCACACATGCATGTGGGGGAGAGCTAGAGAAGGATTCTTAGAGGCACCTTCTTGGGCCCTGGGGGCCCCCCTTTTTCTCACATTCCTACAGGATTTGAGTACAGGAGTACTGGAGATGGCATAAAGATGTTTCATGATAATCCCAGGTCAGAATATAGTGATGTTTGGTGTTATTCTGATTGGTTCAGTGCGACTGGTGTAATGGTCTAGTTTTTGTAACAGTCTATTGTTGATATCATAACCATTCAGGAGCCGAGGGGAAACTGGGCAAAAGCTGTCTCTGTAGAAGCCATGTGTTTTAGCCCCCTGCCTGGTGGGCCTGGCTGTAAATTATAGATGGGTGACTCACTTTTAGGGTCAAGAACTAAGGCCTGGATTTCGGAGATAAGGAGAAGAAACCAAACAGTCTGGGGTGTCTCCTTTCCTTTCATTCACCCAAATCAGGTTTATCCAAAAGGTATATTACCATGAGAGGCACAAAGACATATTTACAGCATAATGCAGTTATCATGAAAACTCCCAACTACAGCATTCATAGATATGATGGGGCGGCCTGTAGCATAGTGGTTAAGGTCAGGAAGGGCTGCCATTTGTGAGGGGCCTGAGAGCTGGGGTTTCAATGTCACTTCCAAGGGGGAAGACTCCGGACAATGCCACATTGCCCTCATTTGGGCACCGCTGTCATTACACCGGTGACTGCTGTCCTAGATTAAATATTCAAAACTGCTATTAAGATAGTAAATATACCCGGTAACACCTTGAAAACATTGCCCAGGTGATCCTTGTATTATTGCATTAAGTCTTATGTAATGGTAACAGGAATTGCATGTAAAATGGATAATCAGGAGGGAAGTTTCATGATAACTGCAACATAATAAAACATAAGGGTAATCTGTTTGGTATGGATGTGATCTGATAAAATCAAAGAATCGGATGAGATACATTTCATACCAAATGGAATTGAATAAACTATAGTTTCGGTATCCCAAGGGAAAACCTACACGTCCTCTCCTGGTAATCATCTCATTTTCCCTACTCAACAACCCCCAACGGTGGAGGTCTAAATTCCAGATTTGACCGACACTGCCGTCTGGTTCCAAACGTATGATTTGGCATAAAAGCAAGGGAGACAGACCAATCTGGGAAGATCATATTCGCCTTCCCACACAGCATATTGTACGTGTATGTAAGTATCAGGAAGATCGTATTCGACTTCCACACAACATGTCTTATGTATGTATGTATGCATGTATGTGTAGCAGCGGAAGATCATATTCAACTTTCCACATGGCATATTCTATACTCTGTGTTTGTGTGTAGTCCAAGCAGGCTAGGTATGATTATTTACTCTCTCTATTCTTAATTTGTGTATTTTATAATTGATTATGATATTCTGAAGCCAATAACCTACCTGTCTGCGAATAAACTATTTTGTTTGTAACTTGCGTGATCTCCATGACTCTAATTCATCTTGTACCTTTTCAGCCTAAATTACAACTGAATACTCAGGGGGAAATGGTGGCCAAAGACCGACCGATCGGCGGGGCGGTACACCTGTGTTAGTTCTAAGCTGTGCGGCCAGCAATTTCTGTCCCTTAAGGGTCGGGGGACGCACGGCTCTTGTAATCTGGTGCGAAGGGAACCCATGGGCGTTACGGCGCTGGTTCCTGCCAAATTAGCTCTAAGGAGCCCAGTTAATGCTACGCCGACCTGGGCTCGCAACTATCATGGCAGGTTTGCATGTATTGTGTTGACTGGACCCTCAGCCTCTGAGTTCTCCACCGAACTGAGATTTCAGCA
The DNA here is from genome assembly GCF_963514075.1 of Conger conger. Lineage (NCBI taxonomy): Eukaryota > Metazoa > Chordata > Actinopteri > Anguilliformes > Congridae > Conger > Conger conger. The sequence continues at coordinate 41,662,354 of NC_083767.1, forward strand.
GTAATGCTAATCCCGGGAGCATATATTGAGTAATGGTGGCGCAGGTACAAGTTGAATGTAATCACTCCCGAGGTCCGCGTAAATTGCAAACCCAAATTTCTGAATTATATTTTAAATGGAGTCAGATAAACGAGTAAAACTATAGTAACCACTAAGCGTACAATACGGCCCCGTTTGAGAACAGAGAATATTAAGAATTGTACTGATCCGTTTCTGGCCAGCTATAAGCGGGATATGGGGCAGGTCAATCCTTATCCGACCCATGGCAACGGACCCAGTATACTCTTAAACATAATTGTGCTCTGTTCTTGTACGGAGGATAATAATTAACCCAACTAATGTTCTCCCAGCAACGCCAGAAGGACAAGCACGCAAAACCCCCTTCGGCCCCCGCTAAATTCCGTCATTGGGTTAGCTGTGGGGTTTTACAGATTAAAACCCGGGACCATCTTTCTGTGAGGCGACAGTGCTATCCACTGTAGAACTGAGCTGCCCATAAAGAATGGCCTTATAAACGCGAGGGAGGGTAGGTGGAGGGGTTTTAGAATAGCGGTCTGTAGGGAGCATACTGTACGTGGCTTAGACTGGCAGCCTGCAGCAGCTGCATGAAAGAGGAAGTACCAATGAGTAATGAGGAAGCCTCTCCTGGTATGTGAGTGCACTGTGATAGGCCAACATCACCGGAGCAATCGGCTCGTACAGCCAGACACGGCTTGACTCTCATGGCCTGGCAAACTGCTCCATTAGTTACATTGTATTACATTTTGTAAACAACTTTTGTAGAATGAACTCTAGTTGTGATCAATAGCGTAGCCTGTAGCATAGTGGCTAAGGTGACCTGCGAGGTCGGTGGTTCATTCCCCAGTGTAGCCACAATAAGATCCACACAGCCGTTGGGCCCTTGCGCAAGGCCCATAACCCTACATTGCTCCAGGGGGGTTTGTCCCCTGCTCAGTCTAATCAACAGTCACTTTGGATAAAAGCATCAGCTAAATAACGTGGCGTATCAAGATTTAAAAAACATTTACATATAATCCAAATCCAGTCATCTCTTAAGTAGTAATTTACTGTCATTTCATTTCAGGCACAGGGACACATTTTTGTCCGAAACAAAAAAAATATTTTTTTTTATCAAAATATATATATATTCACTGTCTGTCTCTCGTTTTCTCTTTCTCTTTCTCTCTGTCGTTACTGTCAACAACAAAGATGAGGTCCTGCAAGGTCAGACCATAGTCTAACATCAGTGAGCTGAACAAAGGACAGTGCACTCACTTATTTGCCAACACTTCCCTTTGCCATAGAAGCAATACAATTTATTATTATGATTGTGAACATCGCTGAAAAAAGAGGGATGGGGGGCAGTTCACCCTGGAGGAGATTCAGGTGTTTTGTGCTGGCTGTCAAAGACAAGACCATTCAAGATTGCCAGATAGGTAAAAAAAACAATTATCATTTTATAATGATGAACAAACACACTGTTATGGACTTTCTGTCCAATGTAATGTTGTGTCTAGGACAGGGCTCCCAACCCTGTTCCTGGAGATCTACCATCCTGTAGGTTTTCATAGCCCTAACAAAGCCACATTCAAAAAGCTATGGATATTGTTGAGCTGCTAATTGGTAGAATCAAGTGTGCCAACTTAGGGGTGAGTTGAAACAAACATCACCAGGAACACGGTAAGGCAGGGAGGGGGGTCTGAGAGGGACAGAATAGCTGAATGTGGAGAGATGGCATGCGTCCTTATTTATTCAGCAAACGAAACAATCAACAATCAACAATCTTCTACATTCACCCTCACTAGTCCATCCATCCATCCATCCATTATCTGAACCCGCTTATCCTGAACAGGGTCGCAGGGGGGCTGGAGCCTATCCCAGCATACATTGGGCGAAAGGCAGGAATACACTCTGGACAGGTCGCCAGTCCATCGCAGGGCACACATCATTCACTCACACACTCATACCCACGGGCAATTTAGACTCTCCAATCAGCCTAATCTGCATGTCTTTGGACTGTGGGAGGAAACTGGAGTACCCGGAGGAAACCCACGCAGACACGGGGAGAACATGCAGGCTCCGCACAGAGAGGCCCCGGCCGACAGGGATTCGAACCCAGGACCTCCTTGCTGTGAGGCGGCAGTGCTACCCACTGCACCACCCCCCCCCCCCGTGCTTCCCTCGAGGGTTTTCAGCGCACTTGTCCCTGGTTATGGGTATGCACTCTGTTGTATGTCGGGCTTGTGATGAGCGGTGTACTGCCCCCTAGGGGCCATGCTGATGGCGATATGGCAGAGCGGCATGGTTGCCGAGGAGACGCTGGCACTGACACGTGAGATGATGCGTTCTGGGGAGGTGCTGAGCTGGCCGAAGGAATGGACAGGGCTGGTGGTGGACAAGCACTCCACAGGCGGTGTGGGAGACAAGACCAGCCTCCCCCTGGCTCCAGCGCTGGCAGCCTGCGGCTGTAAGGTGCGTATCACTGGGCTAGCCAATTTTCTGCCCACAACAGCACCCCTGCAGCCTGACGGTCGTGCCAAAAGGGTAATCTTGCGTTGTAATCTCAGGCCTGCATGTTTGCAAATCAATCAGGGGAAAACATTTTTTAAAAGAGAGCAGCCTCGTATACCGGAAAGGCAGCTCTGGTTTCCAGCAGATTCAGTGTTGTGGTTAGTGTGATTGTCTCTCCTGCAGGAGACCTGGATTTAAGGCTCACCTGTTCCTGTTTGTTCGTCCCTGTTTTACTCAATTTTCAAAAAATTATTTTTCAACTCAGGGGGGTTGGGGAAAGGCAATCTTAACTGAAATAGGTCCATTGGAGCAACTTAGAGGGTCCATTTAGAATGGAGTCAGCTTCAGTCAAATCAGCCAAAAAAAACGCATTGATGGCTGCAAGAGCAGACTGCCGCTGAAGTCATACGCTCTCGTGGTTAGCTTGCTATATTTACCTTAGCATGACTTCATGACGCTTCTAGATGCGGATTAACACTCTTGTAACATGCAGCGAGTTGCAGGAAAAGGGTCTTTGTGCTCGTACAAGTCGCATTTTGACTGAAAAAGGCAACCGTCAAAAAATAAATAAGCATTGTCCAAAAGTCCAAGGGTATCAAGGTTATTAGAAGCAGTTGCACTTTACCTCAACTGTAGATGTACAGTAATTCAAATTTTTTGTTGAGTGATTAATTCAAGGCATTACCTTGCACAAGTGATGGTGATGAAATCACTGATTTGACATCGGTTAGGTTAGTAATACAGGACATTGTAAACACGGTAGTAGAACATGTTGCAGCACTCTTTGTTGACACTGCGGATCATTCCCTGCTTTTAAATGTTTTGTCTGGTGTTGGATTTCATCTCTATATGCACATTCTTGGTTCCATAATTACTTAACAGAGCAGACACATGAGCCAACATCACATGTTTTAGAGGAGACAGTATGCTGGTCTACGCTCTCCCAAACTGGCAGCGGTTTAGCACAGTGCAGGGATCATACAAACACCCAAAATAAGCATAACAAATCCCAAAAATAAGGATCAATGATGGGACATTGGCTGGGCGGTGTGACACTGTGCCCTGCGTTTGGCAGGTCCCCATGATCAGTGGCAGGTCTCTAGACTTCACAGGAGGGACCCTGGATAAACTGGAGTCCATCCCCGACTTCAACATCCACCAGTCAGTGGAGCAGGTAAACCCGAACACATGTGGGAATTCCCTCCTGGAAATAAAATAAATATGCACCACAATGGTAAACCTTACTTAAATCTAAGTGGATGTGACCTGGTGACACATCAGAACTGAGGGATATGCGATCATAGGACCTCATTCAGCCATGAAACGTTATTGAAATACAATGCAGAAGCGCAATTTCAGAATCATTTCAAAGTAGTTAATAACAGAATAATTTCACAGCATTTTTGCTCAGGGGGGAGGGGGTGTATTCAGGTTTTTGTTGCCACCAGTTACCCTGGCTCAATCAGCGGATTAGCCATATACTGGACACCAACGCTGATTCACTTGTAGATTAGACCACAATATAGACATACAGGCACAAGCACAATCACCAGCTGCTCTTCATATCACAGAATGTGGCTAATGTTTCAGGTCATGTTCTGCAAATATTTGGGCTAATTGGTTCATTGAGAGCATAAATTGGTCTGAAATCCAGAAACAGATATGGCCTTCCTTGCGCATCCCTAGATATTGCGGACTCCGCACTGGCATGAATATGGCCTAAACTTGGCTCGTCATTCAGACGGATGCTGTGTCTCAGTTGTTTCTTTGACACCTGCAGGTGAAGAAGATTTTAGAGGATGTTGGCTGCTGCATTGTGGGCCAGACACAGAACCTGGTCCCGGTTGATAAGGTGTTGTACGCCACACGGGATCAAACCGCCACTGTCGACAGCTTGCCGCTCATTACAGGTGAGGTGCAGATCAGATACATACAAACTTCACACACCTGTCACCTCAGGAAACATCTTACCCATATTGAAGACTATAAGATAGTAGCATTCATCTTTTCTTTGAGAACATCTAATGAAACAATGAAGCCAATTGCGGAGCCAGTTTTTTAATAGTCACAGATTTTCTTGAGGTTTTGGTTTCTCATGCAGGAATGCATTCCGCCAGTGATAGATTGATGACAGTTTACACACTGACCGTTCACAGCTTCAATTCTCTCAAAGAAGGGAGCCGAGTCCTTATTCACCCTGGTTTTGGATGTGAAGTACGGGAAGGCTGCTTTGTTCAAAGATATCACCAGTGCCAGGGAGATGGCGCAGTCCTTGGTAAGATGGAACCTGGGCCCTGTTTTACAAAGCAGGATTACTCAATTAGCTGGATTACAGCATTGAGTAAAAACCCTGAACTCTCCCAAATCTGGAACATAGACTGAAGCTGTTCTGGGTTCTGCTCAGTGCAGTTATCCAGCTAACCCAGTTATCCTGCTGTGTGAAATATCCCCTGCTGCTGCTGACATAACACAATGGAACACAATGACAAGAACAGGCCATTCAGCCCAACAATGCTTGCCATGTGAAGAAAGGTTAGCTTTGTGTTTCCAGCTACAAATTTCTCATGAATATCACAATTCCAGTGCAATAAAGAGATGTCTTATTTAAGCATTTATAATAAACTAGTAGTGTAGTGTTGGTGAAGAAACAATAAACAGAAATCACTTATTGACATAAGCTAAATTCACTTCAACGGATGCTTAGTCTTGCTGATGTATTATTCATAAAAGAGGAGTGCCTGTTTCCTACCAACAACGTGTACCTAATGCTTAGTTTACCTAAAAACTAGATAGTATTTGGCACTGTATCAGGCCTTGTCTTGACCTCAGGTGACGGTGGGGAACAGCCTGGGCATCATTACAGGGGCCGCCCTCAGCAGGATGGACACCCCCATCGGGCTGTGCGTGGGGAATTCTCTGGAGGTGCTGGAGTCCCTGGAGTGTCTGAAGGGCCGAGGGCCAGCTGACCTGCGTGGGCTGGTCACCTACCTGGGTAGGGGAGGAGCGAGTGGGAGTTCGGCCTCTCGTCCATCAGCTGTGGACTTCCACCAAGGATGTGAATAGTCCCGACTCACTCACACTGAGTCACGCTGAGACCCAAAATAAATGTACAGTTTCTTTTGGGCCGACATTAGCGGTCACCTGGCAGTCGGAGTGTTGCCGCTTGGCAACCTTGCCCCTGGTTGTGTCAAAGTGTCTCTGAGCAAGACACCTTGCATGGCCGCCTGTCCCTGTGGGTGTGTGTGGGAATGGGTGAAAGCGCTTTGGATGAAATCGCTGTATGAATGCAGTCCAATTACCATCCATTTTTCAGCAAACCCCAATCAATCATGGCAATGAGCAACAACAAACGTTTTTTTTTAGGTGAACTGCCCCTTTAACCTCTTTAAATCATGCTTACAGGTGGTCTTCAATGCTTAAAGGTGGTCTTTCATGTTTGCGTGGTGGTCTTTCATGTTTGCATGGTGGTCTCTCATGTTTGCATGGTGGTCTCTCATGTTTACAGGTGCTCTTTCATGTTTGCGTGGCCCTGTTTCCCCCCAGGAGGACAACTGCTGTGGATGAGTGGAAAGGCCCCCACCCTGGACTGTGGGGAGAAGGAGATTTGCAGGGTCTTGGAGAACGGGGAGGCCTTGCAGAAGTTCCAGGCCATGCTGCAGGCCCAGGGGGTGTCCGCAGAGAATGCCCGCATCCTGTGCTCCATGGACACAGACTACTTCCGAGTCTTGAAACGGGCGCCTTCTGTGGTGGTGCTTGAAGCCAAGACGGAAGGTTTGCATCTAATTTCAACACTAACTTCCCTATTGAAAGCATCTGTATTGATTTAACCATCTCCATTCACAATACAGTAGCCATAGGAAACATACTATAAATATAAAAACGACAAAATGTTTGCACAATATTTCCAAACACTTGTGGCAGAAAGCAGAACTTACAGTGAGCTCAGCCTTCCAGGCGGTTTGCCCTGCAGTCATCTTCACCTAAAAGACAAAACAGTTCATTCTTTTTCACTTTTTCACTGGAACTGTGAATATTAAAAGTAGGGCTGTGTGCGGCTTGCAGACTCCCTAAAAACACTCACAATGGTACAGGTGGGGATATCTTGAACCATGTTTTGGGGTAGTCTGCAAACTGCGAATCAACCCTTCTTGAAGAAGGAACAAGACAGCAAGAACTGCGCCACGTGCGTAGTACTTGAACCACTATTTGAGCTACAAGTTCCTTCAGGGGAAATGAGCCATACATTATTTAGGTCAAAGCTACCATATTTGTATATTCTGGTGTCTAACTGCCCTCTTTGCATTTTGTGTTGCAGGCACAGTGCTCGAGGTGAACGGTTTAATAATAGCTGAAGTCCTTCACAAATTGAGCGGGGGACGAACACAGACAGGAGAACTCGTTGATCACAGTTCGGGGGCTGAGCTACTGGTCACCGCGGGGATGGAGGTGAAGAAAGGTAAGCTTTGTGTTTCCAGCTGCACACTTCTCATCAATCTCACAATTCCAGTGCCGTGCAAAGATGTCTGTAAAATCCTTCATATTATAATAATGGTGATCAAATTAAATTGACTCATTGTAATGCAGAGCAGCTTAATGACACTGGTTTAACATTGGTCACCATGCTGGACTCTGCAGGTCTGGTATCTGTATGTGATTTCAGTGTGACTCACTGACTGGGTTTCCCTCTGTTGCAGGTGACCCCTGGGTCAGAGTGCATTGTGGGACACCAGAGTTCAACGCTAAGCTCCAGGCCTGCTTTCAGGAGGCGCTAGTGATCGGGACCGCTGACCACTACCACCCTGATGGAACCTTGCTAGTTTCTGAGTTCATCCCTCCAAAATCTTTTAACAAATAGATGATGCAGTGAGGGCTTGGTCATCCGCTTTTATGGGGGAAATAATTAATTAATTAAATAATTAAGAGGTAAAAAAAAATTATTATATGGTTGTAATATTTAACTATATCACACAGTCTCCGTTTAATTGAGAAATACTTGAAAATGAAAGTTCCATATTGTTCTCAACATGAACTGGGACAATGATCAAAGCCCTGTGTAAGTCTTTACATATTATTTTGAAAAACTCATGTCAGTTTGCAGTGCTTTCCCTGTTTGTTAAACCCAAGTGAATGCTCTAACAGCAGTTGCTTGTTGTCGCTGGATGGCCAGTTCTGTGTTGTACGAGTTAAAGATCTAAAAAATGTTAAATATTTCCAGGAAAGTGCACAGAGCTCAAAGCTCAACTTGTGATGTGATCCTTGTGCATAACAAGTAAGTAGATGATGCAGTGAGGGCTTGGTCACCATCTTTACGGATGACTCACGGCCTGTTCCACAAAGCAGGGGTAATGCCTTAACTGCGCAGAGTAAAACCCGGACCCCGCCCCACATCTGGAACACAGACTGAAGTGAGGAGGGTCCACCGGATTTTACTTTATGCAGTTATCTGGGTAACTCAGTAATCCTGTTTTCTGGAACAGGTCCTAGGTCAAGAGAAATCCTCATGAGAGCATTCAATCCACTGCTGGACAAAATAATACATAATGTTACAAATACACTGTTGGAAATTCACTGGGGAAAGCACAAAAATATGCATGTGCCGTAAACAGTGGCTTTTTATATTGTCACTAAAAATTATATTCTGTATGGGTATACAGTGTATTAGATATATTCAGACACAGTAATTTAAAATCAATCGGTATAACATATTTACCCAGGCGAGTAACAAACTGGCAGACATAATTTTGAAGATGTGGAGAAAGTCTGCTTGTAAATTGATTATGAAAAGTATTACAAAAATAATTATTTCAATAATAATTAAACACTTTGAGCCTTAACCTTATTATTTTCACTGTAAAAACATGGCAACTTTAAACACCAGTCTACAGTCAAATGAAAAACAATAAAAGGAAAGGCTATAAACATTAGTGACTGAAAAATTGATTTAACAACTGGACCTGATAACAAAGTCAATAATTTCCAGTTCTACTGAGCAGACCAATGTCCTGTTTTGGCTTCTCATCCTGTGCCCTCTCATGTACTCGCCTTATGTTTCCATCATGTTTGCACGAATCATTGGATAATTTATCCAGTTAAAGACCCTCGTAAAGACCCTTACCCTGTGTAGCACAGGTACTCTGAACACGCCACTGGAGGAAGGGAGGGAGAGTGAGAGAGTGAAAGAGAGAGAGAGAGGAGAGAGGAACCAAGGCAATAATGTTACAGCCTTTTAAATTGGGATTGTATCTAAAAAAAATACTGAAAACATTTGAATAAATCATTTTTTTTAGAAAAGCTTTAAAATGGAGGGGTACGTAGAGTCATGCTGCATACAGTTCTGGGGCCTCATTTATAAACGTTGCGTAGGCACTTTCTAAGCAAACTTTGGCATTTATAAAAAACTAACTTGACTGGAAAATGTGGCGGCACGGATGGTGCAGTGGGTAGCACTGCCGCCTCACAGCAAGGAGGTCCTGGGTTCGAATCCCCGTCGGCCGGGGCCTCTCTGTGCGGAGTTTGCATGTTCTCCCCGTGTCTGCGTGGGTTTCCTCCGGGTACTCCGGTTTCCTCCCACAGTCCAAAGACATGCACGTTAGGCTGATTGGAGAGTCTAAATTGCCCGTAGGTATGAGTGTGTGAGTGAATGGTGTGTGTGCCCTGAGATAGACTGGCGACCTGTCCAGGGTGTATTCCTGCCTTTCGCCCAATGTATGCTGGGATAGGCTCCAGCCCCCCTGCGACCCTGATCAGGATAAGCGGGTTCAGATAATGGATGGATGGATGGATAACTTGACTGGAAAATGTGCAGTCCTCCACGGAAACTCTGACCCATGCATACGCACATTAACTGGAGAAATGAGAAACTGTGCCTTTAATGCTCGTGACGTAAGACCAGGAAAACGGGAAGTGAAACAGGATGTAAAAAGGTATAAAGATTTGCCGGGAGTTGTGGCTGGGTATGGCTGCTGTAAGGACGTGCTTCGTCCCTGTTATACTTATTAAAGTGTTGTATTGTTGAATCTCGCTATACGGGTTCTCTCCCTTCCTAAGTGCAAAACAACATTTGGTGATGAGAGAAGTCGAAAATGATACACAACAGATACCACTGTGTAAAATAAATCGAAATTGATTGTTGTTGATTGTACTCTTAAAGGGTTCTGATTTTCTGCATGTTTACACATGTTTATCATCGTCATCATCACATTCGTTGTGCAGAACTGTTCGTCATTTACAATCAATCAGGATAATTCCCACACCTGTAGCTTTTCAGAGGCAATCAAATGGCTGAAATCCCTTTTCTTGGCCTTCTTTTCAGCGTTTGCCATTGTCTTCGTGAAATGCATATTCATTAGGGGTGTTTCACTGCCTATTTATAGGCAACTGTGGGCGGGACATGAAGCTGGCAAAGTTGCGCCACATTTAGAGTTTATTGTGATTTATAAAGGAAAACTGGCGTGGGACGTGCGTATGCACTGTTTTATAAATCAGAATATTTTTTTGCGTACGCACGTCCTAGGTTTCTTGCTTACGCAACCTTTTGACATGAATCCTAAGCACAGTTTTATAAATGAGGCCCCTGGTCTGCAGGCTTTGCAGGGCCATCTGTGAGGTCGCTCGCTGCCATTGGATTGAGCTCGCCCAGCACTTATTTCGATTGGTGGAGGGAGTTTCAGGCCGAAACACACAGTCCAGGCTGGCCCCGCCCTATTCTGCAGGCTGTAACGAGGGGCACTTAATTGCATTGGGAAGCAAGAGAGTGGGCTCTTACTTATTTCTATTGTTTGCTCGCTCCTTTTCCTACTCCTAGCCCTACCACAAAGGATGCACTGAGGTTTGTACGGCTCTGTTCTGCAAGCCCTCCCAGCCATCCATAAGGCCATAAAGGCTGCCTGAGGGGTAAACACAGAGCAGATCCGGCCACAACAGGACAGACTTATTTATTTAGGTTATCTGTATATCTTTGGATGTGGGTGGAAACCCACGCAGACACAGGGAAAACATACAAATTCCATACAGAAAGCCCCAGGTCGGATTCAAACCCGGGACCATCTTTCTGTGAGGCGACAGTGCTATCCACTGTAGAACTGAGCTGCCCATGAAGAATGGCCTTATAAACGCGAGGGAGGGTAGGTGGAGGGGTTTTAGAATAGCGGTCTGTAGGGAGCATACTGTACGTGGCTTAGACTGGCAGCCTGCAGCAGCTGCATGAAAGAGGAAGTACCAATGAGTAATGAGGAAGCCTCTCCTGGTATGTGAGTGCACTGTGATAGGCCAACATCACCGGAGCAATCGGCTCGTACAGCCAGACACGGCTTGACTCTCATGGCCTGGCAAACTGCTCCATTAGTTACATTGTATTACATTTTGTAAACAACTTTTGTAGAATGAACTCTAGCTGTGATCAATAGCGTAGCCTGTAGCATAGTGGCTAAGGTCACCTGCGAGGTCGGTGGTTCAATCCCCAGTGTAGCCACAATAAGATCCACACAGCCGTTGGGCCCTTGCGCAAGGCCCATAACCCTACATTGCTCCAGGGGGGTTTGTCCCCTGCTCAGTCTAATCAACAGTCACTTTGGATAAAAGCATCAGCTAAATAACGTGGCGTATCAAGATTTAAAAAACATTTACATATAATCCAAATCCAGTCATCTCTTAAGTAGTAATTTACTGTCATTTCATTTCAGGCACAGGGACACATTTTTGTCTGAAACAAAAAATATATTTTTTTTTATCAAAATATATATATATTCACTGTCTGTCTCTCGTTTTCTCTTTCTCTTTCTATCTGTCGTTACTGTCATCAACAAAGATGAGGTCCTGCAAGGTCAGACCATAGTCTAACATCAGTGAGCTGAAGGACAGTGCACTCACTTATTTGCCAACACTTCCCTTTGCCATAGAAGCAATACAATTTATTATTATGATTATGAACATCGCTGAAAAAGGGACAATATGAAACAAAACCTAAGAAAAAATGTCCCAGGCTGGGATCAAAGCTTTGCGTTAGAGTCAGACGGAGGGCACAAAATGCTGCTCATGCAAAGGAATACTTAGGATACTATGTTTTCACCTGATCTGTGAGGTTGAGGAATGGCGGAGACCCAGGCGCGACTAAGGGTAATCCCTAGTAAGCGAGCACGCGGACGTGTCCGCCACTAAACCCCGGGAGGTAGAGGAAACGGAAAACAACTTGGAGACAGCTCCAATTAAATAAAGAAAATAGCCCCAAAAAATGGCTAAGGAAAATAAAGCAACCCTTCAAAACCAGGGCGAATAACACAACCAAAATGAGGGCTAAAATGCGAGCCCTGTAACCCCGGACTGGGGATCCCAAAATAAAAGTACGACCTAGTATAAAAGACTAGGTACACACTGATGCGGTGCACCATATAGACCCGGCCCCCATCAATCAATCGTGGAGGGGGCGGAGGGACCTCCACCAGGGCCAGCGCACTTACCAGCACCGGTTTAAGACGGGAGACGTGGAAGGTGGGATGAATTTTCATGGACCGAGGCAGTTGGAGGCGCACCGTTACAGGATTGATTTTCCTAATGATTTTAAATGGGCCCACGTAGCGAGGGGCAAGCTTACGGGACTCGACCCGCAATGGCAGATCGCGAGTGGACAACCACACCCTCTGCCCTGAAGGAACTTTTTTCCGAAACCTACCTCCCTTGACTGGCATTACTTGAAAATTGAGCCGGTCAAGCTGGTCTAGCTGTGTATGAGCTTTTCAACCAGCATAGCCATGTTGTCATAAAGCTGGTCTAGCTGAGCTGGTCTGAAGGTGTTTCTAAACATATGTAGCTTGATCTGGTCAAACCATGTCGATCTGATGATCTCAAAACCTAGCCTGAGCGAAACCTAGCTTGAGCTGATGTCACATTTTCTTATAGAGAATGAACTGTATGTTCCCACAGACACACCTTTAAAAGGGTGTATGGTTTTGCCTATAATTACCTCAGAGCAGGGTATATGCATAATACCTTTTGCAGTACAAGTTATACAGGTTTATTTTGAGCTTGAATTATGTAGGAATTTGGTCCTTTGTGAAGTAAAACAAGTAGTCCGATATTCAGGTTAGCAACAATGTATTAAGATAGCAAAAATAGTCTTTAAGTATGAAGCATACCGGGTAAAAGCAAGGCAGTTCAATTATAAACTCATGTTACAAAGGAATGAGCTTTTATGCCCCAAACCTCCTCATGTAAAGTACAGGTAGTTGTCTCTGATTGGGTGACAGGCAGACTAATACACATTATTTTGTTTGCATATGATGTGATGTGAGGAAAGCAAATGGTCATTTTCAGCAAAGCAGACAGTGAACCCCCCCTTGATCATTCAGTATGGGCTTCCTAACCCCCCTTGATCATTCAGTACGATTGAGGTGTTAGGTGACCATCCAAGAACCATGAAGCAGGAAATGTATTCTTCCCTTGACCATTCTATTCTTGACCACTTCTGGATGTTTAGGGGTGTGGGTTGAATAAATTATATTCATTAATGTACGGATGTTAAAAAAGGAATGTCGCCCCTTAATGAATCCTGTCTGCTCCTTTGAAATAATGTCGGGTAAAACTGCCTCTAGGCGACTCGCTAGCACCTTTGCTAACACCTTGACATCCACATTAAGAAGAGATAAAGGCCTGTAGGACCCACAGAGAGTGGGGTCCTTGTCTTTTTTAAGAAGGAGAGCGATGGATGCTTGAGTCAGAGTAGGCGGCAGTGTACCACGATTGATTGACTCATTATAAACATTCAAGAGAAGCGGCGCTAATTTATCACTAAATTTCTTTAAAAACTCAGTGGGATAGCCATCGGGGCCAGGGGCTTTATGAGTCTGCATTGATTTTATTGCCTCAACTACTTCGGTCAATACCAATGGTGAATCTAAATCACTTGCAACAGTAGGGTCAATGGAGGGTATAGGAAGCTTACTAAAAAACGTGTCCATGGTGGTGGTGTCTGTTGGAAAATCTGATTGGTAAAGAGTAGAGTAGAAGGCTTTAAATGTTGCATTAATATCGGCAGGATCAGATAATAGGCCACCAAGGGGGTCCCTAATTTGAGTAATGAGCCGCGAGGAGGCTTGACGTTTAAGCTGATGTGCGAGCAAACGGCTAGCCTTATCGCCATGCTCATAGTACCTACCGCAAGAGTGCAAAAACATGCGTTCTGCTTGCTTGGTGGAGAGCAAGTCAAACTCAGCCTGACTATTCATGCGTTCCTTATAAAGTTCAGGGCTAGGATTTCTGGCATATTGGTGATCTAAACTAAGAATCAAGTCCGTAAGTCGAATTTGGTCAGCCTTATATATTCTGTTCAAATTGGCAGAATAAGATATAATTTGACCTCTAAGAAAAGCTTTTAGAGACTCCCACAAGAGAGAGTTAGAAGTAGAATCAGTTTTGTTAAGAGAGACAAAAGTGTCGATAGAGGAGGAAATATAATCACAGAAATCCTTGTCAGAAAGAAGTAGAGAATTGAATCTCCACAAAGGACGGGGCCTGTGATAGGACGTCAATGACATGTCAAGAACCAGAGGGGCGTGGTCGCTAATAACTATTGCCAAATATTCTGTGGAAATCACATTGGGAAGAAGACCAGCATCGATAAAGAAATAATCGATTCGAGAGTAGGAGCGATGCACTCGTGAAAAAAAGGAAAATTCTTTTGTATGTGGATTACGAAATCTCCACGGATCAGCACAGCCATTTTGCAACATAAAATCTGCAAATGCCCTTGACATACAAGAGGGAGGAGCCAGTTTGAGACTGGAGCGGTCTAAATTGGGATCAATAACACAATTTAGGTCCCCACCAAAAATAAGATGATGTGTATTTAAATCTGGGAGGTTACTCAGTAATTTGTTTGCAAAGGCAGCATTGTCAAAATTAGGGCGTATACATTAACCAGCAATACAGGTTTCTGCATTAGAGTACCTGTTACAATTAAATACCTCCCATCAGGATCAGAAATAATATTAGTGGGGGTGAACTGTATCCTCTTGTGAATCAATATAGCAACGCCCCTAGCCTTTGAATTAAAAGTAGAGTGAAAGACCTGGCTCACCCATGATTTACGCAGTCTGGAATGATCATTAATGCGCATATGCGTCTCCTGTATAAAAACTATGTCTGTTTTTAGATGTTTAAGATGCGACAAAACCTTGGATCTCTTTACCGGATGACCCAAGCCCTTTACATTCCATGACAGAAACCTGATATTGTCACCTGGTCCATAAGGGCCAGAATTTCCTGCTTTATTAGACATCAACTGAATTTAAAGAAATATGTCTATAAAAAGTCCTAGAGAAAATATAGTGCAATATAAAGACCAAGCTTCGGGAGAAAGTAAAAACACACATAAAAATAAACCAAAACAGAACACCCATAGCAAGAACCCCCAAGGATAATTCCACCCCCCTCCCCCCCACCCTCCCCGACCCAATGTCCTCATCCCCAAACGATGACGACGGCAGGTCATAATGTGGCTTGGATTTCCGTTGCATCTTGACGAAAAGGAACACTCTTCTTGTGCAGAGGCGCCCCCAAGTGTCTGAACATAGCACCATATGTGCATATAGAAAACGAAGGCCAACACCCCTCCAGTCAGGAAGAAAAAAGCTGTAGGCTAACAGGCAGAGCTAGCAAGCTAGCATGAAACAGCATAACAATAAACAACAAGTGTGTAAAACAAACACAGCTTGCCAAATAAACTTAAAGTCTTATGTCACCTGATGGGATGAACGAGTACAGAATGAACTTGGTAGGCAAGGCAACACAGCATGCCCAGTGATGGTCAGCGGTTAGGGAAATGTGAGTCATAAAATCCCTGGGCGTCTTTGGGAGATTCAAAGACCTTCTTCTCCCCGCGGTATTCCACGCGTAGACAGGCTGGGAACAAGAGGGAAAATTTGACTTGCTTCTCGTACAGGCTGCGTTTCACATCTGCAAAAGCGGCTCTCTTCTTGGCGGTCATATCTGGAAAAAAGTAGATATTCTGACCACGGTATTGGAGCTGGCGCGCGTCCCTCTCTCGTCTCAGAATTCGTTCTGTATCGCGGAAGTAGTGAAATCTGACAATGAATACCCTTGGTCTGGTACCTCTCGCCTCATCTGCCGGACGCGGTGGGCCGATGTGATGTGCCCTGTCGAGGACCGGGGGAGAGGGGAAAAAGCCTGTACCCAGGACGGCCACAAGGAAGTCGGTCATAAACTTTACTGGATCTGCGCCCTCCCACTTCTCCGGGATCCCAATCACACGCAAATTGTTGCGTCGTGAACGTGATTCCAAGTCCTCAGCCTTAGCCTTGAGGTGGACATTTTCAGATTGCAGGCGAGCACAGATATCCTCAAGGGCGACAATCCTATCGCTGTGATCCGAGAGGGCCGTCTCCATACCTGTTGTCTTCAGGCTGAGCGAGTCGGTAGCTGATTTGACTTCTGCTAGGGCAGCAGAAAGGGGGCGCAGGGCATCGTCTACTATCGTTTTCATAGTAGTAGCGAGGGACGTCATCAGTTCGGAGAGCAACACTGCGCAAAGCTTGTCAAGGTCCGGGGGTAAAGCGCCATCGCCGCCATGACAGTCTAGCAGCGTGGTTGCTGCATCACCGGGCAAACATTTGGACTTATTCTGCTTCAAGCAACCTGACGCCATCCTGGCCAACGCCACAGAATGGTCTAAAAACGTAATAAGTCGGAAAATAAAGTTCACAAGTCAAGTTTGGGTGTTAATCTGAACGAAATGTTGATCGACACTCCGGAGCCCCTCACAATGCGTCTTCCTCGTTCACATGCTAACCGGAACCCTCGTTTCTCCCTTGTCATTGCGCTATCACCCTTTCACGTGTCTCACCTGATGTTTATTTGTTAGACTGCCCTCACTCCCATGCCCCGCCTAGTTTGTCTCATTCCCCTGTGTATTTATACCTGTCCTTTTCAGTTGCACCCTGCTAGTTCGTCTTGTCCTGTTTTTTGAGTCCCGAGTCCTTTATTCCTTCCCCCAGTTCTAGCCCCCTTGTTCCCGAGCCCTTGTTCCTGAGTCCTTGCCCTTGTTTTTCTGGATTTCCTGTTTTGACCCCTGCCTGCTTCCCTGGACTCTTCTTTCATTGTTGTGGATATCTGTACCTCTGC
Source organism: Conger conger (assembly GCF_963514075.1). Taxonomy (NCBI): domain Eukaryota; kingdom Metazoa; phylum Chordata; class Actinopteri; order Anguilliformes; family Congridae; genus Conger; species Conger conger. The sequence continues at coordinate 41,678,998 of NC_083767.1, forward strand.
CTTGTTGGACTGACCCCCTGGTTTTTGACCCTGGCCTGTTTTGTGACTACGCTCTGTCTGCCCCTTCACCTGCTAGTAAACTTGCCATTTTCCACACCCCTGTGTCTGCTTCTGGTTCCTCTGTCCTCCCCGCCATGACAGACTCAGGTTATTTATTTTGTTTAAATTCTTGCTTTGAAATAATAAGATTCATAGCAAACTTTGCCTGCAGTTTTATTCTGAGTTTCATACAGTATGAACATGGGCAAGGGATGTATATAATCTATTGAAGCTGTAGATTGCTTACCTAGATGTGAATATTGTATTGAAATACAAATTGTACTCATATTTCTAACCAAGAGAGGTTTAAATTTGCAATAACTTGAAACTTAAAAGAAATTAAAGATCGAGCCCATGTACTGGGAAGTAAAGCCCTGATCTCTATCCCAGTGTAGATCCGCACCAACAACAAGTACTCCCCTGCATATAGAGCAGCCAAAACATGTTACGTTTGGCCTAATGTAACTATGGTCGGTGAGGAGCGGTTTATCTAGCGTGATTAAGGATAAGAGTGTTCTTCAGCATAAAGCTCCATTTGGAGAAAACCTAGCTATTTAAGTGCATTTGAGCCATTGAGTTTTCAGCTCATTAAGTCTTGAAAGAAGTCCCACCAACATGGGACACCAAACTTTTGTGGGGCTGCTGTTGCATATTAATGAGCTATTCAGTCTGGGGCTCATTCTTCCTGTGAAAAAGCAGCGCCACAAACAGTAGTAAAATTGGAAGTAATCATATCTGCATGCATTTATTCATACAGTTTTATCTTTCAAAAAACGTAATGGGGAATTCTGGGTCCCCAGAAATAATATAGCTGTGGGGTCCCTGTTTGGAATCCTAATAGATTTTTGTGTATGTTTTGCTTGTAGTAGTAGTAGTAGTAGTATTACCATCCGATTGCATGTTAGTATGAGAAACACCCAGCACAGAGAAGTGACACAGGCTGCTCAGCAGGGTTAATATATTATCCCTGACCCTCCCATGCACACCCAAGGCTTAAGCCACAAGAACAATGGTAGGTTACATAAACAACATAGCCTAAGGTATTTTCACATTCATGGCATGTCTCTGAAAAAAGAATGTTGTCTATACTTTTACAGTTCTAAGAAACTACTGGTTTGGACATCTAGTGAAAGATTCTGAAGTCCCAACCACATGAACAGGCATGTTTAGGTTAAGGCAATGAAACGTAATGCAAAAGAACATAACTTAAATCAACATTTTCACTACTATTTTCTCTCCAGTTTTGACACTATAATGCAATTCACTATAATGGAGGGCTCTTGTATGTCTCAAGCACCCTCTGCTGGCTATTTTTAAGTACAACACATAAAGCACAACAACTTTAGAACAAGAACGTTCTTCTCTGTGTACATTAACATCACTTTCTATCACTTGAATATAGTAGTATAAGAATTCCTTTTTAAATTTTTTGAGTGAAATTTATCCGCCACTATAGCAGGTGTAAGTTAAGAGGAGTGTGAGGATGACTCAAACAATGGCAGTAATGGCACATAGCAGGACAGACACGTAGGCATAGGCCTCAAAGACATGCTGAGACCTCCAAAATCCCTGAGCAAGGACTAAAGATTGTACAGCAAAAATACTCACCCAATAATTACATAGCTATTTAGCTGACATTTCTATCCAAAATGACGTATAGTTGATTGACAATGCCTACTGGAACAATGTGGGGTCAAGGGCCTTGCTCAGGGGCCCAACAGCTGTGTGGAACTTATTGTGGCTACAACCATCAACCTTCTGGGTCCCAGTGATGCAGCATAGTCGCTATGCTACATGCTGTCTCCATCCTGGCAATAGTCAAGCTCGTTGCAGCATTACACTATCTTGCATCCAGCTCATTTCAATCGACAACTCCAATGTCACATTTCACATTTTGTTGTGTAGTCCTGAATATATACCTTATGGTAACAGATATGTCAATTTTGTTCACAGGAGTTGTAAGTGCTTGTAGTTACATTACATTATTGGCATCAGAGTGACGTACAACAAAGTGCATACCCATAACCAGGGATGAGTGTGCTCAAAGACCCTAGAGGGAAGTACAATTTCAATTGCTACCCGTACAACAAAGATAAGAACCAGGGCCTATTTTATTTTATTTTATTTTATTTTTTTAAACAACAAATAAACAAACAAACAAACAACAAAGCAAAAGTGACCAAACTTAACTATCCAAATACTGCTTACCTTGCCAACTAAAAATAACAAAACACAACGTAAATCACAAAGACCACAATTAAGGTTCACAGGGAGGTAGGGAGGGATGGGGAGAGGTGCTGCTTGAAGAGGTGCGTCTTCAGTTTGCACTTGAAGGTGGGGAGAGATTCTACAGTTCTGACCTCAACGGGGAGTTTGTTCCACCACCGTGGAGCCAGAACAGACAGTAGTCGTGAGCATGAGGTGGAGTTTCGGAGAGGGGGAGGTGCCAAGCGGCCTGTGGAGGCTGAACGAAGAGGTCTGGTAGGGGTGTAGTGTTGTGGTTAAGGTACATGAATGGGACCCGCAAGGTCGCTGGTTCGATCCCCGATGCAGCCACAATAAGATCTGCACAGCCCTTGAGCAAGGCCCTTAATCCTGCATTCCAGGGGAGGAATGTCTCCATTTAGACTAATCAACTGTACATTGCTCTGGATGTCCAATGCCATTAATGTAATGTAATGTAATTTCACCCCCAGTACCTTGCCTGCCAATACCTGGTGGGCCAGACACATGCTAATGCCTACGTTTCTACACTGGACTACACTGGACTACTTCCTTTCAGCATTGGACAGGCTGTGGGAAGCATACATCTGGCTGTCTGCTCCAGCCCTCTCTCTGTGAGTTGAGTGAAGACTGCTTTCAGTCCGTGGTCACAGGTATGACAAGAGAATTTTAGGTAATCTGAGATCAAATACTGCTACATTTGTTCCTTACACTGTCTTTATGTTCTCTATAGAGCCCCCCTAGATGCCCTCAGTATAAAAAAGAAACGCATACATATATTTTTACCTAGGGTGTCTAGTCTATTTCACATTCACTCTGGTTGGAAGTGAATGTATTGGTCTCCTGAACACCCCAAGGATGCAGTAGCAGACATCTATTTTGGTGTAGAATCTTTAAATAAAAACAGGGATTACAATCAACTTCATCAATGTCTTCACTGTACTCTTTCTCTCAAGTAGCATATGTTAATCGCTGCATAGTTGTCTTGTATACTGTATATCAAGCGCCATCTACTGGATTTTCTAAAGCACAACACGTGTCCACTAGTAGCATAGCCTGCAGACTCCCGTGTCTTAACTTGTGTGTATGCATTCCAGAAGATTCCATCACCAAGGTTCATACAATGAGGGAAGCAAGACACGTATAGGTACACTTTCTTTTTTAACATATGTAGGATATTTCTGTCTCTGTATATTCAAATGTCTGTTTTATGACAGTTTCAGGAATTGCATCAAAGATCTGATTGAAATGCATCGTTCCATTTTTTTCTACAGTCTATGGCTTAGTCCATCCCCACCCCTGTTCAGCTAATAATTTAAGAGCGCACTGTTCAGTTTCCTAGAGCATACTCTGTCTGAGTGAGTGGAGGAAGGGCTTTTTGCCAACGTTAGGAGAGATAGCCTGCACTCCACGTGCTGGATTATCGCAAATGTTCTACAACATGCTAATATAATCTCACATCTGAATGCAGTACCTGTTAACTTTGTCACAAATTAAATGTAACACGACAAGGGAACCCCTTTGGAAAACCTTACATCAGTTAGTCCCCCCTAGAATGAGATATCCCCCTTCATTTCTCCTCGAGTAATATATTGCAATGCATGAAATTTCATATCAACACATATGTATTGAATCTGCTCTATTGAATTTCGCCATTTCATTTGGTTCACCATGAAATTATTATTATTGTTATTATTTTTTTTAATGCACAATGTGTTGAGAAATTCACTGCACTGACTTACTGCACTGAGACCTTTTTGAGGTACATAAAAAACTCACTTTTTTATTCCTGGAAAATAGTGATACATGTGTTTGCATTATTATGCAATTACGTGTGTCTTTTTGTGTTTGGAGCATTTGTTGGCAGATTATTTTGAGTTTGTTTTAAGAGAGAGATCTTTATCTTTATTTGTGGGCAACACTATCATCTCATTGTTATTATCATTAAATTAACTTGCATAACATGAATAATTGAATAAACAGACATATTTTATATTTCAAATCGTTCTCTTTTATTGTGATTTCGCCACAGCGTATTACAATGTAAAATTACTCAGATAACATTTTTATTTTATTTAAAACGGAACATTTAATATGCTGTAGGCTACGTGTAAATAACACCAATTTTGACAGATGCTAATGTTAAAAAAAATCTATGTCTGTTTTAAAAGTCTGTAAAAATCAGTTGCAGTGTACAACGTTACTTAACGCTTTATGTAACGTTGCCCCTGTCACAAAGATAGCAGTCGATGGATTCCTGACAAGTCTGGTACATTGTGCACCTGCGACACCTGCGCGTCTTACTGCAGCAGGTAGCGCCCAACACGTGACGCGTTGTTGAAGTCGCTCGTCGAGGGTGGAGGTAATGTTAATAAACACCCGAAGGACATAAAATACAGTCTGGATATCAACACTAAGGTCCAGCTAACGTTGGGAGTCTAGTTTTCATTTCAATGGCGTTAAACAATTCTATCTCACAATGAGTCTTGAGGAAAGTGCGCCATTCCAAACCGGATTGAATGGCAACCAGGTAAAGAAAACATGCGATAATCGTGTCCGTTTGTCAAGTGAAACTATTGATATGATCAAATTGATTATCAGGAGCGCATTATTATATGTACTGACTAAGTATACGTGGAATACGTCTGTGCATTTCTATTTAGTATGGCTACTCCACATGATCAGTGTTAAAACAGCTCTTGCAAACCTACATAGCCTACATCATACTGTATGTGCTCTAGTTGAATTAGCACTAGTCATTTTACTGTATAGCTTAATGCTTAGAAAGTCGTGTCCTGGTCTCTGTTACTCAGCTTGTACAAAATTGTCATGAATTATTCATATTTTTGTAATCCTGTTTTGTTCAGATCAAAAACCTCTCCATAGTGTATGTATCGTCTCTTTCATTAAGGTAAGACAAATCTTTGCTTCATTTATTTTGTAGTTACCTAATAGGCTGCCATGCCGACAGCATCTTAACGAATGTGTTTATTGGAATTAATGGGTGACTGCTGATGCTACTGCTACATGGTTGGTTGTCTAGCTCCTGTAGTACTTTAGCTGCCACAATCAAACCTGTGGAACAGGTCGCATGATGTATGTGAGGCTTAGAACGGTTTCACTCAACTAGTAGTAAAAAATGCATATTGTGTAAACCTGAGAATTTCTGTGTTGTTCAGAGCTGTTGATATTAAGATAACCCATTGAGTAAATGTTTGTGTCGTTATGACTGAGGTGGCAATGTGGTGCAGCTGTGAATTGATTTCTTGGGTAGTTGTGTATGTGAGTGAATGCACAAGGAACATTGGCAGTGAAGGCAATGTTTGTAGCTGTTGTCTGATATAAATCAAACACAGTCACAGCCTTTGCATGTATGCATCTGGCATTTAAATCCCTGCAACAGAGATGCGAGTTTTCCTTCATGCAAAAGTCTTTCCAATAAACAAAGTCAGCTCCCACATATCTACTTAACTTATTCAGCCAGCTTTATAACACTATAATGTGCCCACAAGACTAACAATTGGGAAAGTATGCAGACAAAACATACCACAAACAATGTCTTAAGTTCTCAGAATTCATTTTTATTGCCCTTAATAAGGACATAGCGCATAACAAAGAGGGTTTATTGAGGAGAGCACCCACTGTATTTCAGAGTTGGATGAATTCTGGGAAGTTATTACTGATGTCATACTTTACTCGACAATATTCTGTTAATCACAGGGCATAAAATATCCAGCACTTCCTCACCTTGTGGAACCAGCAATTTTCAACATCTTTTCAGACACATTACATTTTACAGTATAACACTACCTAGATGCTTACCTGTCAAAAGTTTCTAGATTAGAAAATGTTACCAGCCACAAGATTTATCCAGTATTTTTCAGATGTTCATTTCACACCCTGGGCCTGAGCAGTCTGATGATTGCGACACCTAAGCAAATTAAATGTTTATCATGACGACAAACTTTGTAGTTCTTTCAGATTTTACATTCCATTTTACGTATTGAGGAGCTTCTGTGCCCTTAATTTGTGTGTGTGTGTGTGTGTGTGTGTGTGTATGTGTGTGTGTGTGTGTGTGTGTGTGTGTGTGTGTGTGTGAAAGGGCATTTGAAAATGTAGTATTTTGAGCATAAGTCAGGGCTTTCTTGTGCTTACAAACTCCATTATGCCAAAATGACCTAATTACCTGCAGTATGGAGGTGAGTCACTATGGCAATTTTATTGATGAAATAGGTAAGTAGGTCAAATGTTTGATGTCGCGTGATATATTGCAATTGCCAAGTTTGTATAAACTGATGAAAAGAGTCATTCTTCTGCTGTCGTTACATTTTATCAAAGGTTTTATATTGCTGTTACTGCTTTATATTACCTGGCACTGAGAGGAGGTCACAGGGTAATGCTTCACTTTCTGTTACAGTTTGCTTGGCAGCTTTTCCGTTGTGGTGGTGTCCATCAGCAAACGCAGGCATCTAAATGAACAGGTGGGTGAAGGAAATGGAGAACTCTCATGAAAAGGGCACCAAGAATGGTTCTCTGAAAATGATCAATATCTATGTACTATTGCTGATGGCATAAACATTTAGTTAAGGCTTGATGACAGTTTGTATTTGAGAATGGCAGACATATCAAACACCAAGTGGCCCTTTCAATACTGAAAAGTACAAAAAACATTAATCAGGGAATCACTGAATAATTTTAGGTGATTCTTAATAAATCTGATTTGCAAACATTTACGGCCTCATTGCTGCAAAATCCAACTATGCCAGCTTGACCAGCTTGAATTGAAACATAGCTTGAGCTCGTCAAACCACGTCAAGCTGGGAGTTGGTCTGAGTTGGTCAACCAGCTAAACCATGTTGAGCTGGGAGCTGGGAGCTGGTCCAAACTGGTCAACCAGCTACCAGCTGTTTCAAAACCTAGCTTGAGCTGTTTTTTCAGCAGGGCTCTCTTAATCTCCAGGCAGCTGAATGGAGACACCTTTCTGGCAGTCAACCCCGATTCAGTGAGCTGTACACATTAGGCAGAAGTGCATAGGAACATTAAGCACCATCAAAGCTGCCATAGGCACCTTCAAAATACTAACCATTCACGCTACATCTGCAAGCTTTGCTTTATGGTTGTTAGCCCAGTCAGTGTCTCTCTGTGCAAAGTTGTAAACTTTATTTGCCCGTGCCCTTTGTTTCGACTTTCCTGTACCACAGTTATGTGACTGTACAAAGGCTGCAGTGAGAGTTGTATTTAAAATGGCGTTCCAATCATATCTGCTAACTGCCTTTGTAATTCATGTTGGTTTCAGTGAATAGAAGTGGTTCTGTGGCAAGAACTTCATAAAGAAAGCTTTAACTGAAAACAAATTCCGGCTCTACATAGTGAAATCCCATGAATTCTAATCCCATCTTCCTCCGTAGGCTACCGTTTAGTTTATGGGGCTATATATCATGATTAATCTGCATTTAATTTCCTTTTTTATTATGTTTTATTATGTATTTATTATCTTTAACTTTGGTTTTACTGTTTTATGTTCTTTTATATGCTTGGGTCTGGGTGTGGTCCTCCAGGCATTATTTTTATTATCATTATTTAACTGGGATGACTGACCCTGGGTCTGGGTATGGTCCTCCAGGCATTATTGTTATTATTATTCTTTAATCAGGATGACTGACCTTCCTGTCTGCCTGTCTGTCTGGTGTGGCCCTCCAGACTTTATTGCTGTTGTTATTATTTAACTGGGATGACTGACCCTGGGTCTGGCTATGGTCCTTCCGGCATTATTGCAGTCGTTATTATTTAACTGGGATGACTGACCTTCCTGCCTGCCTGGGTCTTGGTCTAGTCCTCCAGGCTTTATTGCAGTTATTATTATTTAACTGGGATGACTGACCCTGGGTCTGGGTATGGTCCTCCAGGTTTTATTGAGGTTGTTATTATTTAACTGGGATGACTGACCCTGGGTCTGGGTGTGATCCTCCAGGCCTGGCCGCTGCTCCAGCTCGCTCTGGCTGACTTCCTGGCGTCGGCCGTGTTGCTGGGCACCAATGCCATCAACTTTGTCCCGTACAGCCGCTTCACGCAGAGGATCAGCTTCTGCCAACGAGGGCTTCCTCTGGCGGTGGTATGTTCCCACCGCTCCCACGTCCTCCCTGCCTCTCTTACACTTACAATACACATACTATACTGTACTGTATTGTGCCCTACTACACCATACTATACTGACTTGGCCTATTTACCATGTGTGCTAGACTTGATGCTCATGACTGTTCTCATTCTTATCACAGTTTGACATGACTTTTCTGACTGAACATCTGATTCTTTGTGAATTGTACCTTATCTGTTCTGAATTGTACAACCTGTTCTGTTGTTCTAATGACTGTTGGTATGCACGTATTGTATATGTCACTTCGGATAAAAGTGTCTGTGCAAATAAAATGTAATAGTATGTAATACATAACCAACATCGCTCTTAATGGCAGGGGCCTCAAATGCCCCGTCCTGGAGGGCACGGTTTTTGTGATTTACTTTCACTCAGCAGCCAATTTAGGCCTTGGAAATAAGGTATGTAGACTCTTTAGCCAGATCAGTGGCTTGTGTGCAGGAACAGATATGAAGCCAGAACAGAAGCAGATTTGAGTTTGAGATCGGGACTTGTATCTTTTGGACAAGTCGCTTGTATCAATGCGATAAGACGCAACGGCAACTTCACATGCTTCCGAGGAGAGAACATGCTAGTCTGTGCGAGATTAGTAGTGGAGATTGCATGAAATCAGCCCTGATATATAAATGGCTGAGTATTCAAAATTAGGCACATATGCAGGGAAAGTTGAAAAAAGGGGGTAAAGAACAGTTTCTTGTTCCCACAACACCTAGCATGCTTATTTTCGGTCAATAAGCAGTGGCAGCGAAAGCGAAACTGTGCAAAAGGCAAGGTGATTATAAGCCGCGTTTAACAAATGTGCCTGCTTACTGTTTTACAGGCCTTTTATGGCATCTCTTTCCTGCTGGTCATGGTTTACGCCTGCCGATCAAAGCGGGCCATCCAAGGGTGGAGGGAAAGGACAGAAGGTGGCAGAGACGGGCAGGTGAAGCAACTCTCTCTGTTAGAAAACTTGATCGGCAGTAGACAAATGATTTTATTTGACTAAAAGCTGTTTTAAAAAAGCTGTGAGTTCTGACTTACACGTTAAGAAAAACTGGACCTTTCCCTTTAACTTACTTAAAGGGATAATTCAGATATAACACAAGTAATTTCTCTGAGCTTACCCCATTGTATATGTATAGTATGAATAAGAGCAAAATCAGCTGTCCCTGCAGACTGTTAATGGCATTGCTGTTTCTCCTGGTTGTCCAGCTCCAAAAAAAACTTGTGCTATAGCAAAGTGAGATATTAATTTAAATCCACAGACACTAGCCAATTATGAGATAGCCAACCTACAGCCAGTCTGTAAAATGAATTGCCTACATCACACGGTACCATTTTCACCTTTTACTCACATGCCCATGCCATTGGCTTAGCAGTTAAGCACTTTTCATAATTTCCTTTGTCATGTGTGGACAACTGAAAACAGTTTATCAAAGCTTTCCCTTTCCACACCTACAGTCAGAGGGCAGAAGGAGCCAGACGCTATGTGTGGTGTATGCAGTCGTGTGGTAAGCAACATTTCGCCCCTGTTCAAGGTTAAAGGTCATCATCGTTTGGAGCAGTGCTGGTTCCCTGCAGAAGTTTGAATGTTGATGTCTGATTTGCCAGGTCTGCTCCTATCGCCGTTTACATCCTGTATGTGTTGACTGAAGGCTTGATGGAGGCCAGGTTACTGACACATTCAGATGACACTACAACTCATCTAGCCATGAGCAACGACTCTGTAGTGTTCTGCACAAGGTACGTTATGAATGATAACCTTAAAATAGAATAGATAGTTTGGATGGTGTCTGTGGGTGTGTGTGTCGGGGGGGTCACCGTTTGGTTTTAGATGTTAGAGTCTTAGTTCCAGCATTATCCTGAACTGACCATATACGAGATGTTAAATGTTGGTTGTTATGTGTAATTTTTGATTTTACATAAAATAACTTGACAAGGCACAATTACGAGGTCTTGAAAATCAAGCCTGGTCTTGAAAATCTTTTGTTGCTTCATATAAAAAATGAAAGAAATTACTGTCATACACCACAACCCAGCATTATGAAAATGTAAGATACTTGACTCGAAGCAGGTGTTAGGATAACATTAGTCTTTTTAGCATCATAATCCCTGTTATAAGCATTTTATAACATATTGTAATGTGTAACAAACATTATTTTAAATGCAGACTGACTCATTTCCCTTTCCTTACCACAGCTGCATTCTGCTCCTGCATATCAGGAATGACTCCTGTCCACATGTGGTGAGTGTGTTGAGGGATGTTATATTGTCATACACCTGGATATTATTGAAGAATAAGAACTGTTAACATTTTCAAGGACGATGAGCAAGCCCAGTTCTTTTTACACTGCTCGATTTCTCAATGTTGTCACTATTTCACTTCTATATCACTATTTCTTCTGTTCTTACTGTCTGATCATCTCAGTGCTACATGTTTTTCGGCCGCAGGACAAGGGGCATGATCTCTTTGTGAAGTCCTTTTTCTTCGTGAGCGGGTTGTCAGTGCTGATTTGCTGCACTGTAAGTACTGATGTTTATTTTTTGGTGATAAACCATTTTTGCAGCTGTGAACCATAAAAAAAGGCACATGAAACCTGCTGTATATTACGTCAACTTTTAATAATGTAGCAGTATGGGGCAGTAAGCATGAAAAAAACAACCTACTAACACGCTTTGGCAAAGGCGTGCTTGCACTATGCAAATGTTTTGAACAGCTATGAAGCAATTGCCCAAAGACGAGAAAGAATATTTATTTGTGGGTTACTCATATGCTATGCTATGATTTAAACACTTTCTGGTGTTATTAAACTTGGGAGTATATAGTGTGCCCACTCTTGTGTGTGTACTTTCTGGGTTTCAGAAAGTACACACACAAAAATAAAGTTTCCCTCCCCCATCCCTTGCCTTTGTATTTTTCCTCTCCCCAGGTGATGTACTGTAAGGTAGGCAGCTGGTATAGGGGGTACAAGGAGCGAGGCATGTTCCTGGTGGAAGGAGATGGGTTTGCCCGGAGGAACCTCAAAGGGCTGTACTCCACAGCCCGCAACATGGTCCTGGTCATCTTCTTCTGCTGGGCACCAGGTGTGTCACGAGTATTGTTGTTCTTCTCACTATGTTGTTATTTTCAGTTATATTCATAGAAGACTTGGGAGTACCTGCCCTTGTCGGTATGCCCTGCTGCTGTTCTACATCCTCTACTAATCAATCCTATACAATCCCATCACCTGCTGAACAGTTAGATAACTGCACTGAGTACAACTGGGAACAGCTATTTTTACTTAAACTTTTTTATGTTCCAGATTTGGGATGGTTCCCGATTTTATAGTTATACAGCTAGCTATGTAATACTGCTTCATGAAACACCATCCTGGTTTGTCACTAGTATTGTTGTTTTTCTCGCTATGTTGTTGTATTCATTATGAAAGAATGAACATTACCTTGTAACCTTGCCCTTGTAGTTATGTATTTTCCTGTTGCTGTTCTATATCCTGTCCTAATTGTGCACTCTCTCTTTGTCTTCGCCACAGCTTTTGTTCTTGTGAGCCTGTCATTCATAGACAAAATCCCAGAGGAAAATCTTTATCCTCTATACATCATACAAGTAAGATTTCATGCAGTAGTAATATTTGCATTTGATTATTGCAGATTGTCATTTTTTTCCTAGACATTTGCTGCAAAATCAACCAAATGCACAAATGTGAATGAGTCAACATAAAATAATCGAGTCCAACATTTTTTTACAATCAAAAGACATTTTGATTGGCAGTGCAGTGAAGTGGTCACAAAGTAGAATTTGTCATGGACTGAACAATACATTTATTATAATAGATTTATTAAAGGAAGCAAAGTGACTCAGCGACTTTTATGTACATGCACTATGGTCATAAAATTACCTATGTCAAGATAGTGTCACCTACCTCAATAAAGTATGTCACCTGCTTCATGAGAAACCATGAACATAAAGTCTAATTTCAGACTTAGGCAAGTGCATATTGGGCTGGTTTCATAGTCACAGGTTAAGCTTGAATGAAGTTATGTATGGAGAATCTCAATTCAACTTAATCTTTGTCTGTGAAACTGGCCCATTCAATGTTATAACCTAAGGTCTTGCGTTCCTGAAGTTAGAAGCAGGCCCTAAATAACGATATAGGCCTGATCTTATAAACAGGAGCTGAAATAGTAAGACAATGCATCTTATTTTCAGGCTCTGACGCTATCCCTGCAAGGACTGCTGGACAGCATGGTCTACGGCTGGCTTCGGCGAAACTTCCGGGAGGCTGCCCTGGGGGAACGGATGCCTCTCCTGGCCTCCCCCTCCAAGGCGTTCTACGACGAGTCTCTGACCACACGCTGAACGCTAGGAGCTGTTCCCAAACCTGCACGGGACGCAAGAACTGACCCCTCACAACGTGCTCCGGCACCGTTCCACTGGGCATTCTGGGTAATTATCCAGGTGTCATATTTGGACTGAATCTTTGATAGTGTATTTCATTATTTATTTTGTTACTGATTTCCGAAGGTGTATTTCAGAATTTTCACATTTGTGGGGCGACATTTGACCATTATTCTCAAGGCTACACAAAACCCTTGCCCATCCAGCATGAGGTTCATGTATAATGGTGCAATAGTAAAATACTGGTGCATGGCTATGCTAACTTCACTTAAGGGAAATTAGTTAAATATATTAGCTAAGAGAATCATCATTGACTCCAAGTTAATTTTTAAGTGATATAAAGCTAGCTACCTTACTTGTGTTTGTACCCCTTGTTCTTATACCCTTTCTTTGTAATTCCCAAATGTACTAAACATACTGTGTCATGAGTCTCTGTTTATGAAGGAATATGCGGTAATCACAAAGATTTTACTAAGAATGTGAAGATCTATGGTTATTTATAAACTAAAAACGTGAAAATGTAAATTTAACTGAAGTAAATGTTATTTGGTCATGTCTTGGCAGTTTGTGAAATATTACTGCTACACCCACTTTGTTTCCGTGTAAAATGCCTATAGAGCTTTTCCTCATTTCACTTGGATCTAAAATACACTGTAGACAAAGTGATATTAATCTGACTTCACATCCAGCACTGTATGGTTCATATACACTCAGTGAGCACTTTATTGGGCATTTATTAGACTTTTTAAGTCTTCTGCTACAGCCTATCCACTTAGAGGTTGAATGCGTTGTGTGTTCAGAGATGCTCTTCTGCATACCACTGATGTAATGTGGTGTGGTTATTTGCATTACTGTCACCTTCCTGTCAGCTTTGACCAGTCTGACCCTTCTCCTCGGACCATTCTCTGCAAACTCTAGAGACTGTTGCAGGGGATCAGCAGTTTCTGTGAAACTGAAACCACCCTGTCTGCCGGCAACAATTATTCCAGTCACTCCTGATCAGTGTCTGCATGACTGAATGAATTTCACAGCAGCCACACAAGTGGCTGATCAGATAATCGCATGAATAAGTAGGTGTACAGGTGTTCCTAATAAAGGGTTCAGCGTGTGCATACGATCTGTGATAACAGTGTGTGTAGAACAAAGGAATAATGCCCTGACAAGGTGCGGTTTGTTGAGTCACAGCGCGATCGGGCAGGTGACAGGGGACTTTTTGTCCAGGCATCGAGCAGGTGACACTTTTCAGAGGCAGGTGACTAAATGAAATCACTATCTTGGCATATGTAACTTTATGACTGTGACAGACGTCCGTAAAAAACGCTGATTGAACCCAGGGGGCAAAGACCCATACTTAACACATGTATCTGTTATTTACCATGAACTCTAGGATCCCCCCCGGTTGTTCTGCATTATGTTATTTATTCTGCCCTGATAGCTGAGGGAGTGTGGGCAGATATATCGGCAAGATTAATACAAATGATGTTCCCAGGATAGGATGGTAATTATTGATTTGGCAATTTGGGCAAAGTCACCTTTAAATAATCAATTAAATCTCATTAGGAATGCTGTGAAGAAGTTCCTTGCTCAGGGTTATTGCACATTTTTAGAATTTTGTCCATTCAATTTGTATTTGTCCAGAATAGACAAAAAAAAACTTTTATAATGCAATGTAATTTCAAGTTTTCAGATTTTATTAGCAACACATTTTTTTTTTCACATAGTGTAGTACTGACAGTGCCAATCTAGATTAAAACCACCAGATTTCAAATAGTTTTTGTAACAATTTCTGAATAATTCAATGAATAAAACAATACAAAACTGAAATAAATAAAAAAATGCACCACAAGCTACGTTACACCAAGGCATTTCTAACACAGAACAAGCTTCAGCGCAGGTGTAGTCATGTGACTGTCGGGGGGAGGGGGGTTCTCTTTAAACACACAATGTAGCAACAGTCATTTCACATTTCACACCCCAGCCCCTAAGCTTTACTCCAATATCACTTTACACAGCTACACCAATCCTGAATAAAATAACACATATATGCACTCTTAAAACTGGGGGTAAGGGGGCAAAAACTCCCAAAACGTTACATTGGTTATACTTTTTTGTGGGGTGGGTCACACATGAGGTTTTGTATCTTTTGAGTGCATTAACATTCACGTGTATGTATCAAGATTCACAAGTCAGGTTCTACTAGAACAGTGCTGATAATTCAGTTCTGCCAGGCTAGCTTTGTACTGGTGTGGCCCGGACCGGCTTGCATTGCACATTTATTCGCAAACATTATTTCTCCCTGCACATATCACTCAGCCGCTGTTTAAAAAGACAGGTCTGCCCCACAGGCTCACTGTCTAAGCTCATGTAATTCACTGAGAAACGGTTAACAGTCAGGGATGATTACCAACGTGCATTTGTGCTTGTATGCTTGAAATGTTACTACATTTGAACAGTCATATCACTGTACTCTGAGGAGCCCTGAGTGCAACAGCATTGATCAGGACTATAATACACTACATGAACAGTACATTTATACCGTACATCTTTCTACTGTTAAACTCATGCACCGGCCCTGGTGTTAAGAGTTATGTAGGGAATAGAGCATTCAGAACTATCAAAGGAATGAGTTTAGAAAACGGTAACTAAGACAGACCTGATTCGCGATTGAAAAAAACAAAACATGAAATTATACTTATCCTAAGAGATTTAGCGTCGGGAACAATCTCACACTGTGTTAAGCCTAAAGTGACAAATCATGGGACTGCCATGAGAAAGGACAAAGGATTTTCCAAGAATGTTTCGACACAGTGTGGACACACGGTACCACACAGAAATCAAACCGACACTGGGACTACGATGTTTTAGCACGCACACACGCACACATACACACACATTCACAGGCTATTAAGAGATGTATCCATTTTAATTGTACAATGTAGACATTCCCAACGTCATGCTGTTTTAATTGATGGAATATCCATAGAAAGTACCGGATTTGTGTTGCACTTTTTGACTTGAAGACTGTCGATAATTAAAATCCCTGTGTTTACCTGACCATTATGGAAGAGCAACACCCTAAACCAATGCAATGAAAAACTCACCTATAATAAATAACAGAATAAATAAAACAAGTTTATACAGTCCTAAAATAACATTCCAGTGCTCGCTCTGACTAATGTCAAATTAAATGTAATATTTGAACTGGGGGTAATGCATATGGCACAGCAGAACAAAGTAAAGTAAACCAAACGCACCAGAAATCACTGGTGCTATCGTACCTGTAAAGAAATGCTTACGTTTGGCCAAGAAACAAACTCTCAGCACCAAAGTGCATCCATATAGTTATGTGACTCAGCTTTGCAGTAAGTGTAGGCGACACTAGACATTTTCTTATACTAACATTCCCTTTTCTCTTTACTTGCACACCTTATAGGAGGTCTAATTCTCCAACATCCTTATGTTTCCCAATGGTTAACAAACCAATCAGAAATGAGCAGTCAAAACAGCAGACCGAGCTCTGTAACACAACCCGACACATTCACTGTTTGATAGATGAGGTACACTTTAAAATCTGACCACTGTTGGATCTCAGGACAAGCAAAGGCATTTTTCAGTCAGAGGCGGTTTGGCTATCCCGACACCTCCGGCTACGCTTGCCCAACGCCAGCCTAAGAGAGGCGTATACATTACGCTTCTGCATTTATGTTGCTACATTCTAATTCAGAATAGAGTAACCCTTCTGGCCCACCAAGAACATAGAAATAAATATAAAAAGTGAATACACAGAGCCATGGTGAGTGGATGAAATGAACAGAGGCAGGGGAAAGGCTGAAAGTGTGCGGGGGTGAGGAAGGCTGCAGACGGGGGTGGGGGGTTGTTGGTAAGTGGGTTCTGGTGCAGAGCAAAGGCGATCACCTCCAGTCATTTTTGAGGAGTAGGGGAGTGCTGGAGGCGATCACCACCAGTCTTTTTTGGGGAGTAGGGGAGTGCTGGAATTGAAACCGATGCTGGGCTGTTTAGTGTGGGGTTGGCCAGTGGTGGGTGGTGTTGGGATGGTTAGTGGTGGGTGGTGTTGTGGTGGCCAGTGGTGGGTGGTGTTGGGATGGTTAGTGGTGGGTGGTGTTGTGGTGGCCAGTGGTGGGTGGTGTTGGGATGGTTAGTGTTGGGTTGGCCAGTGGTGGGTGGTGTTGGGATGGTTAGTGGTGGGTGGTGTTGGGATGGTTAGTGTTGGGTTGGCCAGTGGTGGGTGATGTTGGGAAGGTTAGCGGTTGGTGCACTCAGTTTTGGGGGGATGGAGGGGGGGAGTGAGGTGCGGTGAAGGTTGGGGTCAGTGGCGGCGCAGCACTGGCTGCAGGTCCTCGGGCAGCGAGCCAATCACCATCCCGATATAGCTCTCCAGCTTCTCCAGGACCTCCTCCTTCACCGGGAGCTGTTGCCGACGGGCCTTCATCTGGGCCAAACAGAGGACACGTCACCAACTCTCCACACAGCGCTCCACAACACTACACAACACAACACTACATCACTCCACAATGCTCCAGAAAGCTCCAGAAAGCTCCACAACGCTCCAGAACGCTCTACAACGCTCTACAACACAGCACAACGCACGACAACACAGCACAATGCTCTACAACACACCACAACACTCAACAACACACTACAATGCTTGACAACACACCACAACACTCAACACACGACAACACCACCGCAACACACCACAACGTACCACAACTCTCCACAAGATGCCACAATGCACCACAACACACCACAACGCTTGATAACACACAACACACCACAAAGCTGCACAACTCCCCACAATGAACCACAACCACAAAGCTCTAGAACCACCCAATGCACCACAGAAGAGCAAGCTTAATCACAATCTGCCGTTTAAAATGAAATGTTTAACGCACCAGCTTTTCCCTCAGTTTGAGGACCAGGTCGACGATCTCCACTTCAGACTTGTCTTTGATCCAGTCCAGCAGATCCTTGAGAGAAAGGGGACGTATTGAAATGCGGAACATGGCGGATGTTCTTATTTCAGGGGCATTATGGGATGCTGGGGTACTCACAGCCTCACAAATCACTTCCAGGTGAAGACACTCCAGTTTCTGGGTCATCTCTTTGTGCCGGAGACGGTACCATCCATCAAAATTCGGGGACCTAAAGAATCGTCTGGGAAAACATTTGAAAAAACATCACTTTTAATAGTAACGTTCATCCAAAAGAGACTTTATGAAATTACTAAGATTTTGAAAGATGCCTAAAAAGAGACAACGCACAAAGCAGTTCATCTGAGCCCAGTAATCACTACTAACATACAGCAGTCAGAACATTACTGCTTTCCTTGAAATGTGCAACAGTCCTTGAACTTCACATCTAAAACACACAGAGTCCCTGTAGTAGACTACCTACAGCACTGAAATGTAGGTGTACATGCACTGGGCCAGCCTGCATACCTGTACAGGCCGATCCAGTCCCCTTTCAGCACAGAGGTGAGCTGCGGCCCCGCGTGGTCCAGCGTCCCCATAAACTCCTCCTGGCTAAAGGGCCGGATCTGAGGAGGGGTCTGGAACACACAACCCTCCGGTCACTTTGATCAAGACCAAGAGTCAGTTTACTGCCATTTGTGATCCCCACACTGAAGTGCAGAGGTCATCATAATAGTTAAAATACACATAAAAATAAATCATAATCATCCAAAATAGACTAACCCTTTATGATGGGAAAAGCATTGGGAAAAGTATAAACCCATGAAAATAAAAATAAATTGTCTGAAATAATAATTACAATAAAACTGCAAGTGCTTAATTCAGAGTACAGCTCAACTGTAAAAGAATGTGCATAGCACTTAAGGAAGAAACTGCTACTGAAACTTTAGCTTCCACTTTAGTGAGGCCCTTGGGAACCTTTTACACTAGGCTCATACTGCATTATACAGCTGTACGATATGTGGCTGCGGAGACCGAGTATCAGACCCACCTTCCACGGAGTCACAGACTTCTGCAGGGGCATCAGGCTGGCCAGGTAGCGCTCCTGAGGATGGAGAGGACAGCGGTGAGACGTGCGACTCATCTTGGGGGGTAACTGCGCTGTGTAAAACCCTGAACACCTTGTCCATGTTCCAGATTAATGAGAGCTTCAGGTTTTACTCAGTGCCCCGAACTCCTAATAATCTGAATTCTGCTTTGAGACACAGGGCCCTGGAGAAACTCAAAGCGGGGAGCCGAAATAAACATTCGCGAATGCAGAATGCTGCAGAAGTCATGGTGAGGCAAAAAGTCATGGGTCTTACCTATTTCCCCATTTCGGGGAAAGTGGGAAATCTAATCACACCCCCAGAAAGATAAATTATTGTTTCTCCCAGTCCCAGAAAGGACAGCAGCCATTCGTACACACAGAACTTAGAAATCTGGGACAAAGAAAATTGAAAAGCAGGGGTCTGATATAATGTGAAATTGAATACAGGGGTATATGGGTCAATGTGAAAGATGGGATTTTAGCTATGAAGGGACGGTGCGAATGGTGCGATTTCAGGCACAATGAAGTGTAAATGAAATGGGATTCATGTATTGATGAAGCAAAGTGAATTTTATTGGGTCCAGGTGTAGAAGGACATTGTGAATGTTATAGGGTTCAGGTATAGAAGGACAGCATGACCTTCAGGGTTCGGGACAGAAAAAAAAAAATAGTATGACGTTTACAGGGTTTGTGGGTAACGTAGTCCTCACCAGTGGTATGATGAAGCTCTGGGTGAGCTCTAACAGATGTCTCCTCAAGATGGCGCTCTGCACCTCTGATGGCCTCTTCCTCTGGATGCCCTGAGAAACAGGGGCTGCGTCAGAAAAGAGCCTGAATAGGATAGTCCCCCCCTCATATATACGTTCCCCGCCTCCCCCAGAAGAGATCTTTAAGACCCAGACTCTTCTGGAACAGACTTCTGAACTCGACATTCCTGTCTCACAGATTTCTTCCTCTTCAAAGAAACCACGTTGTTGAAAGAGCAATGTTTCTGTAATGATATTTCCCCAGAACATACAAGCATTCATTGCATTTGAATCTGAGGATTGAACCTTCATATTTCTCAGACATTGATATAGGCCATTTAGGCAAACAACACTCTAGGTTTGTCTATTTAGTCATTATATCAATACCAATTAAACCAGACTTTGTAATACCAAATTAACACATTCCCATCTGTCCTTTCAATAAGAGAAGACTGAATCTGTGTTGAGCATTGTAATCAATTCCACAGGAGCCCAAAAGTCCAGAAAATAAACCGACACTGAAACTGCAAAAACCCTCACATCAACATCATTACACAACAGCGATTCACTTAATGTGAGCAACATGCTCTGTGAATAGATTATGAAATATGTGTGTGTATCTGTGTACGTACAGGACATATACTGTAGGGGTTGGAACAACACTGAATCTCATACTGAATAGGACCAGTACAGTCAATCATTTAAAATGAAAATGTTTAAGAATATATTGGGGAGAGGGCGGGGGATGACATTGTATCTTCTCCTAGACCTGTCATGAGGCAGGGAAGTAATGGCATTGCTCTCTTGGCTGGTACAGCTCATTGGTTTCCCTGCATGACGTACTCAATAATTCACCACTGCAGGCTCTGTGCTCAGTCAAGTCTGGTCGAAAGATGATTCATCTTCTCCTGAGCTCCATCTGGGTTCACCTCATTAAACTCTATTCACCGATGTACCTGACAGTGTGGCTGAGGAGACCAGCTCCCCCGCCATCAGGTGACTCCTGGGGCCTGGATTATGAAGATAGGTGGATAACTGCGCTGAGTAAAACCCAGAACAGCTCTTTTCACTGCGGCCCAGGTTACAGATTTGGGAGGGTTCCGGGTTTTACTCAGTGCAGTTATCCAGCTAACTCTGTAATCCTGCTTTGTGGGTTTTACTCAGTGCAGTTATCCAGCTAGCTCAGTAATCCTGCTCTGTGGGTTTTACTCAGTGCAGTTACCCAGCTAATCAGTAATCCTGCTTTGAGACCTCCTCACCAAGAGATAAGTTGTTGTTTGCCCCAACTTACTTTTAAAAGCCTTTTAATGAGGGCCTTGTCTTTGTGGAGGAAGGTTTTGTAAGCAGTATAAACACCTGTAGGAAGAAAAAAGCAAATGGGAGTATTAGAAAATGACTTTGTTACTGCTGGATCTAAGTCTTCATTCACTGCATAGGTCCCAGCATACTGCACACCAAACTCTCAGGGTACAGCTTAACAGTGTGAACTGAATCTCAGGTGGGCTGCTGGTGTAGCAACCTTGAGCAAGGTCCTTCATTTCATGTCCACCTCACCAGAGAGAAGAGTATGACTAAATTACAGCTACTTATGCAGCCATGGAGAGAAGTACCTGCTAAGAAAATAATATTACAAATAGTAATAGTATTATAAATCGTTAGGCATGTTGGTCCTGAAATTTTTGCAGTGTTTTGCCGTTTAACTGAACCGCAATTACAAGACTGGCCACAAGAGGTCTCTTCTTTTGAGTTTCCCCTCTATTTATTCAATAGAATTTCAGGAAGGCCTGATAAATTAATTCGATATTAAATAACGTTCAAGAAATTGAACTGTTGTGCATCAAACTGAAAGTAAGAAGAAGACAGCCATATTTTAAGTAGCCATGCACAGACATGGTGGCAGTAGCTTATGATCACATTAAAATTCATTTCCTCCCAACTTCTTATTAAATTAGTGAAGTAATGTGATTTTTCTATCACAAAACCCGCAATTTGGAAAGCATTGAGCTCTGTGACTTACCTGGCTTTGTGTCGAGGCTTTTCAATTTTGCCAGTTTCTTCACTTTGACCTGTTTTGGCAAATCGCCTTTAAATGGAGGAACAAAGTGTCAGCAGTGAAACTGAACAGAAACGTATGAAAATGATTAGCCGTGCCTGGCCTCAGAAACCACTCCACAGCCTCAGGCCTGTGGGTGGAAATAGGGAGTTCCTGATTAAATTCAGTTTTTCATTAATTTGATTAATTATACATGCTTTCGAACTAAGCAACAGCATTTTTGCAATGGCAGCAGTTGATTTCAGAGTAAACTCCAATCACATTGTTTCTTTGGTCTGAATAGGTTGAATTTGGTCTGAATTTAAAGGTGAAAACTAAAACCAGCAAACCCTGCGGCTCTCTAGGACCAGGGCTGCCGACCCAGGCACCAGGACTCAAGCAAGGGTTAATTTAAGGCCCAGGAACGCTCAGTGGAGACTCATCGGCCTACCGGACATCTTCAGGTCCCCCAGGCGGATGATGTGAGGCCAGTGCTGGAAAGTTTTGATGAAGAAGGGGTTGGTGACCCCTAGGATCACATTGGGCCTGTGAGATAAAGGTCAAGCAGGGTCAAAGGTCAGAATAAATTAATCTGGAGCTGAACTTTCTGTGGAAGGACAGCAAGGCCCAGGGGAGACGGACAGACAGACAGGTGAGACGGACAGATAGGGGAGACGGACAGACAGACAAACAGACAGACAGGTGAAGGTGCGACAGAGGGACAGGGGAGACAGAAAGGTGAGACAGAGGGACAAGTGAGACAGAAAGGTGAGACAGAGGGACAGGTGAGACAGAATGGTGAGACAGAGGGACAGGGGAGGGAGACAGACAGACAGGTGAAAGTGCGACAGAGGGACAGGGGAGACAGACAGACAGGTGAAGGTGCGACAGAGGGACAGGGGGGACAGAAAGGTGAGACAGAGGGACAAGTGAGACAGAAAGGTGAGACAGAGGGACAGGTCAGACAGAATGGTGAGACAGAGGGACAGGGGAGGGAGACAGACAGACAGGTGAAGGTGCGACAGAGGGACAGGGGGGACAGAAAGGTGAGACAGAGGGACAGGTGAGACAGACGGACAGGTGCACTCACGGTGCCTGGGTCCTGGAGGTGTACTCCTTGAACTCGCTGTCGTGGATGGTGAAGTAGGGTCTGTGGTCACAGCAGTATCTCAGCGGGGAGATGGAGCTGAAATGGAAGGGGAAATAAAACTATGGTTAAATTACTGTACAGTGCAGTCCATTAGTGTGCGTTTGTGTGTGTGTGTGTATGTGGGGTTGGAGGTTCCGTTTTTTTAGACTTATTTCACCTTCTGTGTCCAATGTTACACCCAACAATGTTGTTGCACTCATTGCATCATCTTTGCATACCACAGCCTTTTTTTGTAGAAACCATCTCTTTGCAATATTCATTGCCATATGCACCTTACCATATTCTACTCTGCACTCATACAGTTAATGTAAAGTATATACCATTTACTATTACAATTTAAAAAAGAAAAGGAAAGGAAATGTACATATCAAAGCTATGTACATTTCCTTTCCTTTTCTTTTTAAAATTGTATTCATATTTGTGCATTTTTAAGGCTACTGCAACACTGCAATCTACCTATCAAGTTTCTATCTATCTATGTAGCGTTGCTCAGTTGCTCTGATCTACCAGATTTACAGTATGCTAATGACTGTAAAACAACTTTTTGTTATGCAATAAACATACAGCATATACAGAAATAAATGGGATCAACCTTTAGATGAGACACAGTTGATTATTTATGGTAGGCATCTCTCATAGAATGACATACAGACGCAGAGAACATCGTGCTCCATGGTACTACAATGGTCTGTTTGTAAAATATGCCACCGTGTATATTAAAGTCCTTTTGTTGTTGTTTTTTTGTCAAGAAGTTGCTCAGAGTTGGACCGACGGGTCAGAGCTGTAAACAGATACGTGCGGCACGCTGGCGCGGGTTGTGTTGACAGTACAGTTAATCCCGATGACGGGCACTACTGGGAACTAGGAGTCCCCATGTTTGGCCCGACGGTTCTGAGAAGAGTTCCCTGTGCAAACAGCCTGATTGCTCTACCTGACCAGGGCCAGGACAGTTTCCGAGGAGACGGTCGGGGAGGGCGCCATGACGACCAGGGGCTCTCCCAGCAACATCAGCTCCCAGAGCATCTGGATGTGGATCAGCACTGACTGGAAACACCTGGGGGAGATAAGAAGTGAGTCACCTGGTAACCCGGGTAACCGCTTTCACCTCTAGCCTCGCTGCCCTTTTTGATGGTGGGCGGGGGTGATCTTTCTAAAAGTCAACAGAAGACAAAACAATAACAAAGATTTCTGACTGCTTGTATGGGAACACTTTTAGATTTTTGGACTGTACAGCACTTTGAGCTTGGCATGCTTCACAAATAAAATGTAATATTATTATTACTATTATTACATGCAAAGGAGGTGTCCAGTTTCAGTGTCTCAGAGTATTGCTCTATGAAATTAATAGCAGCCAGGCCACTTAACGACAATTTGAAACACATACACACCATATGGCATTGTGGAATTCAAAAACAATTCCAGTGCTGTCTTTCACAAACAACAATAGGCAAAGCAAGTTCATGCAAGCTCACTGTACACCATATTGCCTAAAGAACGCCATATTTTATCTTTTCCAGAGACTTATGGTGTACAGTGGGCTCAAGAATTATTGGCACCCCTCACCAGCAATGCACAAACAAGGCTTAAAAAAAAAGAATTATATAATTATAGAGAAAGGTAATACACCAACATGTGCCAAATACTGTACTTTATTAATGTTTCTATGGAAACAACCAAAATCATAACAATCATTTAATAAAAAATAGATTTCAACAAAATCAAGGTTTCAGAATTATTGGCACCCTTCACCTAGTACTTAGTGCAACCACCTCTGGCAAGGATAACAGCATGGAGTCTCTTCCTGTATTTTTTGAAAAGATTAAGGAACACATTTGGAGGG